>NC_091184.1:24059716-24128313 GCF_040958095.1 Procambarus clarkii | reverse complement strand
AAGGCATAGACGACGTTAGTCTCTTTTAAACCGTTCTGTTTTGTGTCTGGAGAGCTTCTCATGAGTAGGCTGGCCGTTTTTCTGATTTTATAGTAAATCGTCAGTTGTATCCTCTGATTTTTGTCTGTAGGGATAACGTTTCTATTAACAATATCTTTCAGGACCCTTTCTTCCATTTTATGAGCTATGGAAAATAAGTTCCTGTAAAATAGTCTAATAGGGGGTATAGGTGTTGTGTTATTTGTCTCTTCAGAGGTTGCATGGCGTTTCAGTTTCCTTCTTATGATGTCTTCGACGAAACCATTGGAGAAGCCGTTGTTGATTAGGACCTGCCTTACCCTACAGAGTTCTTCGTCGACTTGCTTCCATTCTGAGCTGTGGCTGAGAGCACGGTCGACATATGCGTTAACAACACTCCTCTTGTACCTGTCTGGGCAGTCGCTGTTGGCATTTAGGCACATTCCTATGTTCGTTTCCTTAGTGTAGACTGCAGTGTGGAAACCTCCGCTCTTTTCCATGACTGTTACATCTAGAAAGGGCAGCTTCCCATCCTTTTCCATCTCGTAAGTGAAACGCAGCACGGAACTCTGCTCAAATGCCTCCTTCAGCTCCTGCAGATGTCTGACATCAGGTACCTGTGTAAAAATGTCGTCAACATACCTGCAGTATATGGCCGGTTTCAAGTTCATGTCGACTAAGACTTTTTGCTCGATGGTACCCATGTAGAAGTTTGCAAACAGGACACCTAGGGGAGAACCCATCGCGACCCCATCTACTTGCTTATACATGTGCCCAACCTGGCTCAAGAAGGGTGCCTCTTTAGTACAAGCTTGGAGTAGTTTCCTCAGAATATTTTCTGGTATGTCAAGAGGAGTACAGGCTGGATCACGATACACTCTGTCGGCTATCATCCCGATTGTCTCGTCCACAGGTACGTTGGTAAACAGCGATTCTACGTCCAACGAGGGTCTTATCCCTGTGGCCCGTGTGCCCCGCAGTAAGTCAACAAATTCCTTTGGAGACTTCAGGCTGAAGGCGCAGGGAACATAAGGAGTCAGCAGGCTGTTGAGTCGCTTCGCCAGTCTGTACGTGGGTGTGGGTATCTGGCTAATGATTGGCCGAAGTGGGTTTCCAGGCTTGTGTGTCTTGACATTTCCATACGCATATCCAGGTTTATATTCCCCAATGATCTATTTTACAGGAACTTCTTTTCCACAGCTCATAAAACGGAGGAAAGGGTCCTGAAAGATATTGTTAATAGAAACGTTATCCCTACAGACAAAAATCAGAGGATACAACTGACGATTTACTATAAAACCAGAAAAACGGCCAGCCCACTCATGAGAAACTCTCCAGACACAAAACAGAACGCTTTAAAAGAGAGTAACGTCGTCTATGCCTTCAAATGCCCTCTTGGGGACTGTAAGCTCCAAAAAACCCAGTATATAGGCAAGACAACAACATCTCTTTCTAGGCGTTTAACGATGCATAAGCAACAGGGCTCCATTAAGGAACATATAATCTCTTCCCACAACCAAACCATCGCCAGAGAAATCCTAGTAAACAACACAGAAATCATCGATAGATACAGCGATAGCAGGCGGCTTGACGTTTGCGAGGCACTACACATCAAAAAGTCAACACCAGCAATCAACAGCCAATTAATGCACAACTATATTCTACCCACCTCAAGACTCCGCTCCAATATAGAAGCATCAAGAAATATGGACCAATAGGCTTTCTACAAACACTTCTATTCAATACCCATTGTTTCGTTTTCTGTCTTGTGTTGACGAAATTAATACCCTATTAATGCCACCTCTTGTTCTGTCTTGTTTTGATGAAATTAATACCCTATTAATGCCACCTCACCCCATCCACCTCACTCAAATGTAGATATAAAATCGGAGATGCGTAAGTTCTATTCAGTTGTATATTTGTAAACTAAAAGTCTTTGAAAATGTAATAAGTTTTACGAAACGCGCTCGTGTCGCGTCAGACTAGAAATAAAAATGAATTTTGGAGAATTAATTTTTGATTTACCTCCAACAGTGAAAAGAAATGTACGAAAGATTCAGAAAATTCGTGTTAGAATTATTAATCTTACTTTTTCGGTCATATTTAATAATATATATATATATATATATATATATATATATATATATATATATATATATATGTCGTACCTAGTAGCCAGAACGCACTTCTCAGCCTACTATGCAAGGCCCGATTTGCCTAATAAGCCAAGTTTTCCTGAAATAATATATTTTCTCTAATTTGTTTCTTATGAAATGATAGAGCTACCCATTTCATTATGTATGAGGTCAATTTTTTTATTGGAGTTAAAATTAACGTAGATTTATGACAGAACCTAACCAACCCTACCTAACCTAACCTAACCTATCTTCATAGGTTAGGTTAGGTAGCCGAAAAAGTTAGGTTAGGTTAGGTTAGGTAGGTTAGGTAGTCGAAAAACAATTAATTCATGAAAACTTGGCTTATTAGGCAAATCGGGCCTTAAATAGTAGGCTGAGAAGTGCGTTCTGGCTACTAGGTACGACATATATATATATATATATATATATATATATATATATATATATATATATATATATGTCGTACCTAGTAGCCAGAACGCACTTCTCAGCCTACTATGCAAGGCCCGATTTGCCTAATAAGCCTAGTTTTCCTGATTTAATATATTTTCTCTATTTTTTTTCTTATGAAATGATAAAGCTACCCATTTCATTATGTATGAGGTCAATTTTTTTTTATTGGAGTTAAAATTAACGTAGATATATGACCGTACCTAACGAACCCTACCTAACCTAACCTAACCTATCTTTATAGGTTAGGTTAGGTTAGGTAGCCGAAAAAGTTAGGTTAGGTTTGGTTAGGTAGGTTAGGTAGTCGAAAAACAATTAATTCATGAAAACTTGGCTTATTAGGCAAATCGGGCCTTGCATAGTAGGCTGAGAAGTGCGTTCTGGCTACTAGGTACGACATATATATATATATATATATATATATATATATATATATATATATATATATATATATATATATATATATATATATATATATATATATATATATATATATATATATATATATATATATATGTCGTACCTAGTAGCCAGAACGCACTTCTCAGCCTACTATGCAAGGCCCGATTTGCCAAATAAGCCAAGTTTTCATGAATTAATTAACCTAACCTAACTTATTCGGCTACCTAACCTAACCTAACCTATAAAGATAGGTTAGGTTAGGTTAGGTTAGATAGGGTTGGTTGAGTTCGGTCATATATCTACGTCAATTTTAACTCCAATAAAAAAAATTGACCTCATATATAATGAAATGGGTACCTTTATCATTTCATAAGAAAAAAAATAGAGAAAATATATGAATTCAGGAAACTTGGCTTATTAGGCAAATCGGGCCTTGCATAGTAGGCCGAGAAGTGCGTTCTGGCTACTAGGTACGACATATATATATATTGTGACGGTAACGCGTTGGTGTTCGGCTGTTCAAAGCTAGGGGTATGGCCTCGTCACATAGTATTAAAAAAAAATAGAAAATCTGGAACTTCGTCTGTGGTAAGGTAAGGAGAAGACACACAAAACACAAGTAAATTTTAACAATGGAATTTTAATTACGTTAAAGAAATAAAACATGAATAAAATGGACAAACAAATTCGTATAATAAAATCAATCAATCAAAATAATAAGAATAATTAAATGACACAATGAAAAGTTACGTTAAGACAAAATAACAAGAAGTGCAATAGACAAGTATGAGAGGTGCTGGAATATTGGCTTTAAGCTATCACCTCTCTCAGTATACGTACGCTAAAGCTTACGTCTAGCAGGGAGAAGTGTTAACTGTGAAAGCACGGAATATTCTGAGGACTGAGGTCGTGGCGGCCCCAGACATCAAGTAGTATGGGGGGGTGGAGTGCAGTTGCAGCCCGACCGGCGACCAATCAGAGGAGCCGGCAGGAAGACGGGTAGTTTGGCGGCTTGAGTCTGAGCAGGTGTTCCTGGCTGCATACGTTTTGCGCTCTGGCAAACCTTGGAGATGTTGTTGTCGTTGTTGGACATTTCTTCCATAGTAGTTTTATATATTTGTTGCGACGTATTTGTGGAGGGAAGAGCAGGCTCAATCTCTTGAAGGAGATTATCGTCACAACTCTCCCCCGAAGCCTGCGGTTCTGGAAGAAGTACGTCGTTATGTGGTGGAT
This sequence comes from Procambarus clarkii, assembly GCF_040958095.1. Taxonomy (NCBI): domain Eukaryota; kingdom Metazoa; phylum Arthropoda; class Malacostraca; order Decapoda; family Cambaridae; genus Procambarus; species Procambarus clarkii. Next base: position 24,124,072 of record NC_091184.1, on the reverse strand, counting down.
TAATAGATGGAGTCGCTTCTACTTCATAACTTCTGGAGAGATCATTGGCTAAGATGTTGTAGGAATCTTGGTATAGCGTGTCTCCAGGTTGAATTTCTGCAGTTAGCAAGCCCATAGTAGAAGACGTTGAGATGAGAAGTGGGCGTGCTGCAGGAGTTGTAGGATGGTGTGGTCCGTGTTGATGGTGGACCGAGCACTTTTCAGGTGTGGAGTGAAGTGCTGAAGCTTCAGGATGAGGAAGAGTAGCTCCTTGCCAATTGTTCTGTAGTTCCTTGTAGCAGTAGTCGCTGACAGGTGTATTCTCCTCGCCTCGTTGTTGCATCGCGACACCACCAACGTCGGTACCATTGGCGTCGACATGGAGGATGAAGGGCTTATCTGACGAGGTGAGAGTGGAATTAGAATAGGGCAAAGGAGCACGATTATTATCCTGAAAGCATTTGGGAAGATCATTAAGGATTTCGGAATTAGAAAGCGCTGACTCCTTGTCAGTGCTTTCGGGAGGAGAAGCTGGGAAGGTCTCACTGGGGATGTAGGGTTCTGTGAAGGTGGAATAGTTAATTAGGACAGTGGGAGGAGTACCATTATATTGCTTCAGGAGGTTGACGTGGCACAGCTGGGTCTTCCGCCGCCTATCTGGAGTCTCTATTACGTAGTTGTTATTATTCCTGCACTCTTTGACGCAGTAGGGTCCTGAAAACCTGTTTTGTAAAGGTGAACCTGGGATAGGGAAATATGCAAGGACGAAGTCTCCCGGCTTGAATTTTCTTACTTTGCTGGTCTGGTCATAATGAGTCTTCATTCTCTCCTGGGCTTTCAATAGATTATCATGGGCAAAACGGTGGACTCTCTCTAGAATGTGTTGAAGGTTTTGAAAAAACTGGGGCACATTCTGATGCTCACTGAAGGTGGCATCTCGGAGAGAGTCTTTGAAAGCCTTAAGGGGAGTACGGCACTTACGGCCGTAGAGCATCTCATAAGGAGATACTCCTAGGGACTCATTGGGGAGACTTCTGAAAATACACATTATAAGGTCAATCTGCTTATCCCAATCCTTAGAGGTTTCACTACAAAAATTTTTCAAGAGTGCTTTGATTGTCTGATGACTACGTTCAAGAGAACCCTGTGAAGCAGGATGATAGGGGCTGGACAATACCTGTTTGATGTTGAACTCCTCCAGTGTCCTTTTGAAGAGATCACTGGTGAAGTTGGTACCACAGTCGCTCTGAATCTCCCTGGGAAATCCGTATTGAGTGAAGATCTTCAATAGATGTTTTATAACCGTAGCAGCCGTGATGTTCTTCACTGGAACTGCTATGGGAAATCTGGTGGTAGGACACAGGATGGTTAGGATGTAGGCGTTACCTGAACTGGTCCGAGGTAAAGGACCAACACAGTCTATTATGAGTCTGTGGAAAGGTTCCGCAGGCACCTGTATGGGAATCAGTGGCGCTCTGGGAATGGAGATGTTCGGTTTGCCTGCCATCTGACATGTATGACACTGTTTTACGTACTGTTTTACGTTATTTACCATACCTGGCCAGTAGTAGTCTTGACGAATTCCATGGTAAGTCTTGTTGAAGCCGTAGTGGGAGAGTGCTCCGTGGGCCAGGTGTAGAATAGTGGGCCGCAGGCTGGTGGGAATCACAAGTTGTTCGATGTTGGCCCAATCGTCCTCCTCCTTCAGTTTACTGGGTCTATATCTACGGTAGAGCAAGTCGTTCTCTAGGAAGAACCCAGGAATACTGTCGGGTTGAGTCTCAGCCTGGAAAAACAATGGTGTTAAAGTAAGATCTTCCCTCTGCAACTTACGGAACTCCAACTTGGTCAGATGCGGGGGTAGTTTCTGAGGGTCTTGAGGGACAGCGGTAGCAGTAGAGTCAGCTGGCTGTGGACGTGCGGCTTGTGCACGGGTGGTCACGAGAACCGGAGGAGAAACTTCATCACTCTCTTGAACCTCTGCTGGAACATACTCTAGAATAGGGTTACTTGGCACAGAGTTACACACCTGGGTTTTGTCCATGACGATCAGGTTGGTCGGTTGCAGGTCTTCTGCCAAGTCGTTGCCTAGGAGAAGTTGCACTCCAGGCATGGGAAAAGGCTTTTCCCTGACGGCGACTTGGACTTCCCCGTTCACGTAGGGACAATCCAGGTGAACTCTGGCGAGAGGGTATGGAGTGGTAGCAGTGAGGTCAGTGATGAAGACAGTTTCTCCGGTGTAGGTGATGTTGGGCACAGCCGACTTCAAGATGATCGATTGTAGAGCCGCTGTGTCCCTCAAGATCTTCAATTTGAAACGTCCCTCCGGATTTGAACCGTTGGCAGAGACAGTTCCAGTATACAGATGGTTACTGAAAAGAGAAAGATCATTAATATTAACACCAACATTCATCACAGGCTAACCGGACTTAGGAGGAGTTGGCTTGGGTTTTTGTTGGTCAGTGGTTCCCTTGTATTGAGACTTACCACACTTGTCTATGGTATGTCCATAGAGTCTACAATACTTGCAGTACAGTTGCGAACCAGCTTGATCGGGGCTCACTTTCTCGTAACTGTACCACGACTTCTTACTGGAGGATGGTTCGGGTGTCAGCCGGTGGATGAGGCTGTAAGTGTCAGCCGACTTAGCACACTTCAGGTAGTCGGTTTCTTCTTTATCTGCTAAGTAGAGGCGGACAGGAGGCGGCACACGTCTCAAGAATTCTTCAACAAGCATCAGGTTGACGAGTTCTGTAAAAGTAAAGACATGTGCTGCTTCCAGCCATTTCATGAAATACCTCCGTTTCGTGTTAGCAAACTCGAGGAAGGTAGTGGTACTTGCCTTCAGGTGGTCACGGAATTTCCTTCTATAACTTTCTGTGGAAAGTAGGTAGGCGTCTAACACTGCTTGTTTCAGAGTGTGGTAGTCATTCTCAGACGCCAAAGTACTGAGTGTGACTGCAGCTCTACCTGTAAGATGAACTCTGAGAAGTGTGGACCATTGGTCGACAGGCCAACTGAGTTGATTAGCAAGGGTTTCAAAGGTGGTGAAAAACACATCAACTTCTTCTTCTACAAAGGATGGCATTAACTTACTTGCATGTGATATATTAAAACTGACGGGAAGATTGGCAGTAGCTTGTTGGCGTTGAGTGAAGTGTGAAGTTTCCAAGGCGATTTCTCGTTGACGACACTCTAGAGCCAGAGTCGCTTGTTGCTTGTCATGTTCGCGTTGCATCTCCAACTCGCGTTGTTTGGTTTCAAGCTGTACGCGTTCCCGCTCCTGGAGTGTTTCAAGCTGTACTCGTTCACGTTCACGGAGTAATGCGACCTCACGTTCGTGTTCTTCTCTCCTCAAAGCAGCTTCGCGTTCTCTGAGGGTGATTTCTCGTTCTTGTTCTTCCCTCCTCAAAGCAGCTTCGCGTTCGTGTTCTTCCCTTCGTATGGCAGCTGTTCGTTCTTCAATCTTGGCCAGCTCTAGTTTGAGTTTCAGCGTTGCCAAATCAGTTTTTTCTGCAATATAGTAAGTTTCATGAGTTTCAGAGTCTATCTTACCTTGCTCTAAATAGTAATCCAGCAACAGGTTGTGTAGGTCATTTTTGTTGGCTTGGTAGGGAACTTCTAGTTGATACTCATGTGCAAGAGTTTGTAATTCAGTCTTCTTGGCACGACTTAAAGTCCCTATTTCACCTGCTGGATTTGCACGGAAAGCTTGGAGACGAAACATGGTGAAATTTGCAAATAAAGGTACACGAATATTCAATAGTGAATGTCAGAAACAGGACAACGTGGCAACTGGTACCTATCCTGTGAGATCTTTAACAATTAAAGTTAAGTAAAAGATGTTAAATGATTAAATTAAATCAAGGGCGCAGGAAATCTTGTACCCGGTACTCATGTAAGAGGATAAGGGCAAGAAAATCCTACTAACAAATGAAACAGAGTTTCGAAAACAAATGAAACAGTAAATTGCCTCAAAAGTAAAATTGGTAGTCCAAGGATGTAGGCATACCTTGCCAAGTCTCTATAGGACATAAAGCAAGTTTTTCCTACTGAATTTAATATGATACTTACAGAATTAGCGAACTTTTGTGCTCTGAAAAAGTAAGCTAATTCCCTACCGTTGTATGTATCATCATCTCTGACTGACGTGTAGGGGTGCGAGGTGTCAACTGGTGACGAGAACTTCTGCTGAGGTCCCAATTCAGCAACTAAAGTTCGAGCTAGAGGAACTATGGCCCTCTTTGTCCTCCTACAGTCAGATTGCAGAAGATTGGGTACTCTTGACCCGGGGCAGACCACAGTACCAGGGTACCAATATGATGATCTGTCAAAAATGAGAAATATTCAAGGGACAAAGATGGTAAACACGAGTAATAACACGGAGGAGAGATGACCAATTAAGAGTATGACTGCGGCCTACAGTCACCACGTAATCCAAAGTTGTCTCACCTTCACTATATGTTACTCTCGTAATGCACAATACACCGCACCTTATAAAAAATGAAATTGAATATGAAAAATAGTAAAGCTATGTTAACAAAGTTAAATACGCTTACCATAAATTACCACTTGGCACCAGTACCTGAGTGAAGCTCCTAGGACAGGCCCCCATATAATATGTGACGGTAACGCGTTGGTGTTCGGCTGTTCAAAGCTAGGGGTATGGCCTCGTCACATAGTATTAAAAAAAATAGAAAATCTGGAACTTCGTCTGTGGTAAGGTAAGGAGAAGACACACAAAACACAAGTAAATTTTAACAATGGAATTTTAATTACGTTAAAGAAATAAAACATGAATAAAATGGACAAACAAATTCGTATAATAAAATCAATCAATCAAAATAATAAGAATAATTAAATGACACAATGAAAAGTTACGTTAAGACAAAATAACAAGAAGTGCAATAGACAAGTATGAGAGGTGCTGGAATATTGGCTTTAAGCTATCACCTCTCTCAGTATACGTACGCTAAAGCTTACGTCTAGCAGGGAGAAGTGTTAACTGTGAAAGCACGGAATATTCTGAGGACTGAGGTCGTGGCGGCCCCAGACATCAAGTAGTATGGGGGGGTGGAGTGCAGTTGCAGCCCGACCGGCGACCAATCAGAGGAGCCGGCAGCAAGACGGGTAGTTTGGCGGTTTGAGTCTGAGCAGGTGTTCCTGGCTGCATACCTTTTGCGCTCTGGCAAACCTTGGAGATGTTGTTGTCGTTGTTGGACATTTCTTCCATAGTAGTTTTATATATTTGTTGCGACGTATTTGTGGAGGGAAGAGCAGGCTCAATCTCTTGAAGGAGATTATCGTCACTATATATATATATATATATATATATATATATATATATATATATATATATATATATATATATATATATATATATATATATATATAGTACCACCTCTAGCTGGAAGAAGGGGGACCCATAGCCTCGGAGGAAACCACGCATAACGCATTAGAGGGAATGTTTAGATCCCCTCCAATACAGTTTCTGTGTGCTTTTCTCCTACCACCCCCTTCCTTGAATATTTTTTGTGCTTTATTATGCATTTGATGGTTACAAGATATACATGGGTTGATACAAAAATAATAATGCAAAAAGGTGCTTAAAGGTTATGGATCTCTTGAAGAACACAACAATGGGAAACATTGATGAATGTCACAGACGGGTTCGATCATTGTTGCAAGTCAAACACTTCTTCGAATTCCTCTGAAGTTGGACTAGTGCCCAAGACGCAACAGGCATTTCCCCTCTGAATCGCAACACTGAGGCGCTGGAACAAGAAACTTTTTGCTCTCTGGTCTTTTGTAGCGCTGATCAATTTGTCCCCCAATTCCTTCAGGAACTTCAATGCACATTTTCCCCACGAACCGAGGGTCTCCGAGCCGATCGGAACAAAGCTGTAGCAGTGTGCTAGACCTCTATATTTAATAATTTTCTGCGATTCCCTGAAAGAAGCAGCACCACCGCTTTCACGTGTGCTGTAGTGGAGGTAGGTACTGGCCAGTGTGGCAGGGCACGTGTAGTCCCATATGTTACGGCCCTCTCGGGACGCAACGGGGTCCTTACTCTGATGTTGTTAGAGGAAGATACATGTATCCGTTCCCAAGCCAGTATTGGCTATCAAGGGATGAGATCCGTGACGCAAGTAACTTAAAGGGAGTAGGGAAAGAAAGCTAAGAACTTAATATTATATAATGTCACTATCACCAATTAAATATATAAAATCAAAAAGAGCACAGGGGGAGGGGTATTAACACTATACAAGGGGATTATGCGCAATATAGTCTTCTGCTGAAGACTCTGGATCAAGAAGCTAGGTGCTGAGTCCGCGGTGCTTTCTTCGTGGCCTCAAGACGTGTCCTCTGAGAATGCTGAGCCTACCCTGGCCACAGATCAGCCAAAACACAGGTCCACTGGGGGCACTGTCGTGGAGGCCGTCAACCACACGTCCAGCTGGTCTGCTGGCAGGTACTGAGCCACCAAGGCTGGTACGGCCACTCCACGAACGATATAAGGGGTACGCCCTAGACAGGAGTCTCGTGTGATATCACAAATCACCCTCCTGTCCTCAATACCCCAGTGGATTATCGTCTCCAACAGTCGGTCCCGGGTAAATCCTTTCACTGCCGCTCCACTGGCAGGCTAACACACCACAGTGTTCTTCCGGGGGGACGACGTCACAACAGCTGCAGCAAACTTCACAGTATGGAGACTGGCTGCCTCGGGTAGACTGACTCAACCTTCAACACAGCGGTCCCAGGTCGACTCTGTAAACAGACACGTCATCAATAACCGGGACACTAATACACCTCACTTACGGGCTCGGGCGCAAACACCTGACGTATCCAGTCCATAGATGGCGCTGTCGTCGGAGCACCACCTCACCAGAGGTCAGGAGCGGCTGTGTTGTGAGCTGCACAGGACTGGAAACTGGCCCTTGTGGCCGATATTTGCCGTCCTCATCCGGTGTCGTCGTTCGTTTGGCGGGGGTTTCGGGAGCTGACCCACAGATGGCGTAGTTGTTACTGCTATTTGCTCGGACGCTGGATCCGGGTTCGTAACACCATACCACTTGCTTACCATCCTTCCAAGGTAGCAAGGTGACCCCATCAGGGCGCTTCTGAGGGTCGTTAGGTCTGGATAAGTGTGGTTCTCTTTGTGCCGGGCAGCGGGCTGTGGCGAGGCTCCTCTTGATGATGTCGTTGACTTCTTCATGTCTTGCAATTTTACCCTGTGATTTACGACATACCAGACCATGACGACCATATTGGTCTGCCATCGCAGTTCCGCAGATGCACCTATGTTCGGTGAGGATGGGGGCGGCAAGGCGAAGGGCAACTCCAATGCGGAGAGCGTCATGACTGAGGCGAGTTCCCAGGGCTGCATTGGGCACAGCAAATAAAAAATCCCCGGCGTGGGGTGCTGTTACCGCTAGGAGGCGGGCTTTGTTTTCAGCATCAGCGTTGTCAATCATTGCTGTGACAGTCTTTTCCATTATGGGGCTATCCCAGTGGGCCTGCTTGTGGTCTTTTGGGACTTGTGGTCGGGGTTGAGGGTGTGCAATGGTGTCCCATTGTCTGGCTGCTTCGATGAACATATTTATATATATATATATATATATATATATATATATATATATACATATATATATATATATATATATATATATATATATATATATATATATATATATATATATATATATATATATATATATATATATATATATATATATATATGGCTATGAGGTAGAGGCAGCTCCACCTACCACTCTACCATCTGAAGACATAACTTCAGCCATTAGAGCAGGCTTCAGGGGAAAGTTGTGACGATAATCTCTTTCAAGAGAGATTGAGCCTGCTCTTCTCTACATAAAGTTACTTATACATACAACAATGAGATGCTACCTTCAAGATACGTATACCAGTAGCACAAAACGTTTTGACCAGGAGGCAAACGTACCCTAAACTCCCCCTACTCCACACTCCCTCCATGCCGGCTCGCCTCCGTCATCAACCAGCAAACTACCATTCCCAGCCTGCCTGCTTCTGATTGGTGACCCGCCGACTGCACACCTGCACCTCAGCACCCTCTACCAAGTCAATGTCTGGGCTTCAACCAGCCATTGAAGTCAGAATATCCTTGTGCTCTCAGCTGTGAACAACTAACTGATATACGCTCTGTCTATCAGGTGGATGTTTCTCAGCTAGCGCTTTTATTCTCAACACCTGCTTATTTAAATTTGTCTTTATATCATTCCTAGAGTAACGTCTTCCTTGTTCTTAATTTTTATGTTAAATTTTTTGACTTGTTTGTTTGCACTGTACATAGCCAAGGGATTCTTTTGTTCATAACTTTTTTTCAATTTAATTAAAGTTTCATTGTTCATACTATGTGTTTTGCGTGTCTTCCCTTACTCTACCACAGACAACAGCCAAGCAGTCGATCTTTTTTCATTAATGTGATAGGCATTGACACCAGCCAATAGGAGGACTGCCGAACATCTACACTTCTTCATTTTCCCGTCATATTAAATGGGGGCCTGTCCTAGGAGCCTCACTCAGGTACTAGTACTAGAACATCAATTTGTGGTAAGTGTACTTGGCTTTGATGCAGTGGCTTTTCAATATTTTCATTACTTTTAATCCTTATATGGTGCTGTGTGTATTGTGCATTCCGAGAGTAGTATATTGTGAGTGTTGGATAACTTTGGAATACGTGGTGACTGTAGGCCGCAGTCATTCTCTTAATTGGTCATCCCTCCCTCCGTGTTATTACTCGTGTTTTCCACCTTCTGTCCCTAGGATATTTCTCAATCTCAGACAGATCATCATTTTGGACCCTGGTACTTTGGTTTGTCTTCGGGTCAAAGCACCCTATCTTCTGCAATCTGACCGATGGAGGATACAGAGGGCCATAGTTCCTCTAGCACGGACTAAGTGGCTGAGTTGGGACCTCAACAGCAGTTCTCGTCTCCAGTTGACACTCTCACCCCTACACGTCTTCAGAGATGATGATATTTACTTAGGTAGGGAATTAGCTTTCGTTTTTCAGAGCACAAAGATCGCTAATTCTGTAAGTATCATATTTCATTTAGTAGGAAAATCTTTGCTTCTGTCCTATAGAGACTCGGCAAGGTATCCCTACATTCTTGGACTACCTTATTCACTTTTGAAACAATTAAATGTTTCATTTGTTTTAGAAACTATCGGTTTTATTTATTTAGTAGGATTTTCTTGCCCTTATTCTCTTACATTGAGTACCGGGTACAAAATTTCCTGCGATTTTGATTGACTAATCATTTACCATACTAAAATTAACTTTAATTGTTAAATATTAAATTCCACAGGATAATTACCCGTTGCCACGTCATCCTGTTACTGACACTTACCAAATCACAAATATATTCGTTGTACATTTATTTGCTATTTTTTACCATGTTTCGTCTCCAAGCTTTTCGTAACGATCCAGCAGGTGAAATAGGGAACTTAAGTCATGCCAGGAGGACCGAATTACAAACTCTTGCACACGAGTATCAACTAGATGCTCCCCCTGAAGCCAACAAAAATTACTTTCACAATTTAATATTGGATCACCTCTTAGATGAAGGGAAGATTGACTCTGAAACTCACGAAAATTATTCTGTTGCAGATACAAATGCTCTGGCAGCTATGAAATTGAAGGTCGAACTTGCAAAGATCGAGCGGGAACAACAACAAGAAGCTCTACAAATGAGGGAAAGAGAGGCGGCCCTAAGGAGAGAAGAACAAGAAAGAGAGGCGGCCCTAAAGAAAGAAGAATATGAACGAGAGGCGGCCCTAAAGAAAGAAGAGGCGGCCCTAAGGAAAGAAGAACAAGAACGTGAGGCGGCCATAAAGAAAGAACTAGAACGCGAGATGCTCCTACTCCGTGACGAGAAAGAGAGCAGCTTGAAGCAAGAAAACGTGACCTGGAGATACAACGTGAGCACTGTAAACAGCTAGCTGATAGTGCGCTCGAATATCGCTGACAAGAACTCGTTTGGAAACTACACTCCACACTCAGCGTCAACAAGCTACAGCTAGTCTTCCCGTAAGTTTCAATGTCTCCCATGCAAGTTAGTTAATGCCTCCATTCGTTGAGACAGAGATCGATGTCTTTTTCACCACTTTTGAGACCCTAGCTAAAAAATTTAGCTGGCCTGCAGATCAATGGTCTACCCTTCCCTTCTTAGAGTGCATCTCACAGGTAGAGCTGCGGTTACTCTCAGTACCTTAGCGTTTGAGAATGACTACCAGACCATGAAGCAAGCAGTTTTGGACGCCTACCTTCTCTCCACCGAAAGCTATAGACGAAAATTCCGTGATTATCTAAAGGCAAGTACTACCACCTTTTTAGAATTTGTCAATACAAAGAAAATATATTTCATGAAACGGCTGGAAGCAGCACATGTCTCTACGTTATCAGAACTCGTCAACCTCATGCTAGTTGAGGAATTCTTGAGACGTGTTCCCCCTTCCATCCGTTTATATTTAGCAGACAAAGAAGAAACCGACTACATTAGATGTACGAAGTCGGATGACACCTACAGCCTCATCCACCGGCTAACACCAGAACCACCTTCCAGTAAGAAGTCTTGGTATAGTTATGATAAAGTGAGTACCAATCAAGCGAGCTCTCAATTGTATTGTAAGTATTGCAAACTCTCTGGACATACCATAGATAAATATAGGAAAGCTCAATACAAAGGCAATGAAACTCCTAAACCCAAACCGACTCCTCCTAAGTCAGGTAAGCCTGTGATGAATGTTGGTGTTCCTGTTAATGATCTTTCTCCCTTCAGGAAACCCTGTATCCTGGAACTGTCTCTGCCAACGGTACAGATTCGGAGGGACGTTTCAAATTGAAGATCTTGAGGGACACAGCGGCTCTTCAGTCAATAATATTGAAATCAGCTGTGCCTAACATCACCTACACCGAGGAAACTGTCCTTATCACTGAGCTCACTGCTACCACTCCGTATCCACTCACCAGTGTCCACCTGGATTGTCCTTTTGTGACCGGTGAAGTCCAAGTCGCCATCAGGGAAAAGCCTTTTCCCATGCCTGGAGTGCAACTTCTCCTGGGCAACGACTTGGCAGAAGATCTGCAACCGTCCAACCATGGATTGGTTTGTCCATCATGGACAAACCCCAGGTGTGTAACTCTTTAGTGGACAATCCCATCTTTAAGTATGTTTCAGCAGAGGTCCAAGAAAGTGATGAAGTTTCTCCTCCGGTTTTGGTGACCACCCGTGCACAAGCTGCACGCCCGCAACCAGCTGACTCTACTGCAACCGCTGTCCCTCAAGACCCTCAGAATCTACCACCGAATTTTACTAGTTTGGAGTTCCGTAAGTTACAGAGGGAGGATCCATCATTAAAACCATTATTCTTCCAGGCTGAGACTCAACCTGACAGTATCCCTGGGTTCTTCCTAGAGAATCAGTTGCTCTACCGCAGGTACAGACCCAGTAAGCTGAAGGAGGACGACGATTGGGCAAATGTCGAACAACACGTGGTTCCCAGAAGCTTAAAGCCCGATATTCTACACCTGGCCTATGGAGCACTTTCTCACTATGGTTTTAACTAAACCTACCACTGAATCAGACAAGACTACTACTGGCCAGGTATTGTTAAAGACGTCAAAAGTTACGTGAAACAGTGTCATACATGTCAGATGGCAGGTAAACCTAACATCTCTATTCCTAAGGCACCGTTGAATCTTATCCAGGTGCCTGCGGAACCTTTCCACAGACTCATCATAGTGTGTGTTGGTCCTTTACCACGGACCAGTTCTGGCAACGCCTATATACTAACCATCCTGTGTCCTACCACCAGATTCCCCATAGCAGTTCCAGTAAAGAACATTACGGCTGCTATTGTGGTGAAACAGCTAATGAAGATCTTCACCCAGTATGGATTTCCAAGAGAGGTTCAAAGTGACTGTGGCACCAACTTCACCAGTAATCTCTTCAAGAAGACACTGGAAGAGTTCAACATCACACAGGTATTGTCCAGCCCCTATCATCCTGCTTTACAGGGTTCTCTTGAACGTAGTCATCACACTATTAAAGCACTCCTAAAGGAATTTTGCAATGAAACCTTGAAGGACTAGGAAAAACAACTTGACCTCATTATGTGCATTTTCAGAAGTCTCCCCAATGAGTCTCTAGGAGTATCTCCTTATGAGATGCTCTACTGACGTAAGTGCCGTACTCCTCTCAAAGCTTTTAAAGACTCTCTATGTAATGCCACCTTCAGTGACCCTCAGAATGTGCCCCAGTTTCTTCAAAACTTAAAACACATTGTAGAGAGAGTACAAAAATTTGCTAATGTCAATCTATTGAAAGCTCAGGAGAGGATGAAGACTCATTTTAACCAACGCAGCAAACTAAGGAAATTTAACCCAGGAGACTTCGTGTTGGCATATTTTCCTATCCCAGGTTCTCCATTGCAAAACAAGTTTTCAGGACCCTACCGCATCAAGGAGTGTAGAAACAACAACTACGTTCTTGAGACTCCAGATAGGCGGCGGAAGACCCAGTTGTGCCACGTCAACCTTCTGAAGCAGTATCAAGGTACTCCCCCACTGTGTTGGTATCATTATCCACATTTAAAGGTCCATACCTCCACAGTGAGACCTTCCCTGCTTCTCCTCCCGAAAGCACTAACACTGAGTCAGTGCCTTCCAACTCGGAAATCCTAACTGATCTTCATACCTATTTGCAGGACAGTAATAGTGCTCCTCTCATCAGAATCTTCAAGGAACATCAGAAGTTGTTCAGCGATGATCCACAGGAGTGTAATGTGGTTCAGCACGACATCCAGCTACTCCCTGACACCCGGCCGATTCGTCAACCTTTCTACAGAATCAGCCTGAACAAAAAGGAAGTCATGCGTGCTGAGGTACAGTACCTCCTGGATCATGGGCTGGCCACCCCTTGTACCCCTTGGGCCTCACCCCTGCATCTTGGTGCCGAAACCGCAAGGTAAAGTGAGGCTGTGTACCGATTACCGGAAATTGAATCTTGTGACTGTCAAGGATGCTTACCCATTACCTAGAATAGATGACATCCTTGACGCCATTGGTAATGCTCGGTATTTATCCAAATTATACTTACTCAAGGGATACTAGCAACTATGTTGGACAGAACGAGCTAAGGAAATATTTGCCCTCACCACTCCTTTTGGCCTTTACAGATATCAATGCCTTCCATATGGACTATGTAATGCCCCAGCCACCTTCCAGCGAGCTGTCAACCGCGTCATCCATGGCTTAGATAACACCTACGCCTACTTGGATGATATTGTTGTGGCAACCAACACCTGGAACAAACATCTGATCCAGCTGCAACGATTCTTCGCCAAGTTCCTTGTTGGGATTGAGTACTACAGATGTTGGAGGTAGCATGTTTGGAGCAGATGCTCTTTTGTTTATGATCTTGTTAATAATATTTCATGTACCTGATAATTGTTTTGTTGTTGTTACTGGCGGAGAATAAAACCATGTGGACGAAGATTGTTTGTCTGACCAAAACCATAACAGTGGCGACGAGAATTAAACATCGCTGGCAGAGAGCCTGGGTACGAGACGTGGTGTGAGTATCAAGACAGTGCAGGGTACGTCGTGTGGACGAGTGGACGCTTCGCATATAACAGAGGAGTGTGCTACACCGTGGCCATGGCTACCATGTCAATCGAGCCGTTAAACACTGCCAAGATCTCGTTGGACCTGTGGCTCAGCCTGCTGGAAGCAAACTTTCAGTACCGGGAGATTAAGGAGGACGCCACCAAGAAAGCGGTACTCTTAGTTTCACTGGGTTCTGAAGCATATAGTGTTCTCGGAAATTTGTGTGCAACTGAGCTACCGCACACGAAGACCTATGTAGACTTGATTGCTTTGCTTAAACGTCAGTATGTGGTGAAACCATCATATCACAGGAGCTTGATGGATTTCCAAAAGAGGACGAAAAAGCAGCGGGAATCCGTACAGGATTTATTTGCGGAATTGAAGGCTTTGGCTAACCACTGCAACTTCGGAGCACAGTTGGACGGCAGGGTTAGGGACCAGTTGTTCATGGCAGTGGAAAAGGAGAATTATTTCCCTAACCTGGTGGAAGAAAATTTGGGTCTACAATAAATGACTTCATGGACGGTGCTCGAGAAGATATTGAACCTGGAAAGGGCTTTTGGAAGTAAGACTTCTACTCAGGAAATTATGGTTGTACAGAGCCAGACCAGATGAACACACTGTGGATACAAGCACATTAGTAGCAAGTGCAAGTTTTGTGCATATATATGCAACTTTTGTAACAAGGAGGGACACTTGCAGAGAATGTGTAGGGAATATCTGAACAGGAACAACAAGGCCTGGGAGAGGAGACGACCAGGGAATGCAGGAAGAAGAGGTAGTGGTACTGTGGTCAAGGCAGTAGAGGAAGGTAACCAGTCTGAAGAAGCTGCAGGTGAGGAAAACAGACTATATTCGGTGAAAGAAAAGGTATGTTCAGTGAAGTCACAAGTGGTGAATTCTGTAATTAATGGGAAGTTAGTTCCCTTGGAACTGGACACTGGTGCTGCAGTGTCAACGTTGTCTAGAGATTGGGCAGATAACTTGCAATTGAATGTAAAACCAGGTAAAAAATCTTTAAGTGCTTATGATAATGTACCGATTAAGGTCTATGGCAAGGTGTCGGCAAAAGTAGGTTATAATGGAAAAGAAATTAACCAGGATTTTTATGTAGTGGATTCACATAATCCTAGCCTATGTGGTAAAGATCTCATGGAAAAAGTGGGAATTTTCTTGGCGGGCCTAGATGAATTGTCAATAGTTAAAACAATTAAAAGTGCCGAACAAATGTTAGACAAATATTCAGTGGAGGAAGATAAGCCAATTAATAGCATGGTGGCAAAAATTCACCTGAAAAGTGGGGCTTCACCTAAATTTTTCAAGGCAAGAACAGTGCCGTTTCATTACAAGCAATTGGTAGAATCAGCCCTGGAAAAGCATGTGGCAGAAGGCATCTTAGAGCCAATTACACATAGTGAGTGGGCAGCCCCAATTGTACCAGTGTTGAAGGCAGATCGGAAATCCTTGAGAATCTGTGCAGACTTCAAGGAACTGAACAACCGCATACACTGTGAGAAGTACCCTTTACCTAAGATAGATGAGTTGTTGTCAGTGGTCTGCAAGGGAGCAATTTTTTCTAAGATTGACCTGAAAGATGCTTACTTGCAAATTCCGGTAGAGGAGGAGAGCCAGAAATTGTTAGTGATTAATACCCACAAGGGGTTATTTAAGTATAAAAGACTTCCTTTTGGACTCTCCTCATCTCCAGCAATTTTTCAGAGATTCATGTCCCAGTTGTTAGTTAACATTGAAGGTGTGGCTAGTTTTTTAGATGACATTATTGTATGTGGGGAGAATGAGGAAGTGCATGATGCTAGATTAGAACAAGTTTTGAATCTTTTGCAAAAGCACAACGTGAAGATTAATAAGGAAAAAACAACGTTGAAGACCAAGGCCATTGAATATCTGGGGTACCATATTTCAGGTAAGGGCTTTACTCCTTCTCACAAAAATGTAGCTGCTATAATAGATGCCCCAGCCCCAACATCAGTTGGGGAAGTACAGTCTTTTGTTGGGATGGTTACATATTTTTGTAAGTTCGTGAAGAACTTTTCAACAAAATTAGCACCCTTGTATGAATTGTTGAAAAAAGGGGCTAGATTTAAGTGGGCAGCAAGAGAGGAAAATGCATTCAGGAATATTAAGCAGGAATTGATCAATTCTCCAGTGCTCACTAATTTTACAGGTAGACTCCCGTTAAAACTGGAGGTAGATGCTTCCCCAGTAGGAGTGGGGTGTGTATTATTACAGGAAGTAGATGGTCAGGATAAAGTAGTATATTTTGCTAGCAAGAAATTATCTCCTGCGGAACAGAATTATTCTCAGTTAGATAAGGAAGCCTTAGCTTTGGTATATGCTGTAAGAAAACTGAGGTATTTTCTGCTGGGGAGGAAATTTCTTGCTAGAACAGACCATAAACCCCTGCTAGGATTGTTTGGCAGAGGTAAGCAGATTCCAGTTAATGCCAATGCTAGAATTCAAAGATGGGCATTACTACTCTCTCAGTTTAAGTATGATTTAGAGTTTAAGCCAGGCAAGGATAATGTAGTAGCTGAGGCATTAAGTAGATTGCCTGTGACAGAAGAATTAAATTCCAGTATTCCAGTGGAGTATGTTAACCTGGTGGAATCTATGTCTTTTCAGGATATTTCATTCCAGACTATTAGGAAGGCAACTGGTAGAGATCCTAAATTAAGTCTGTTGTTGAAAAATGTCAAATATGGTTGGAATGATAATTTGTTATTGTCAGAGTATGCTGCAGTGAAGGCTGACCTTAGTATTCACCAGGATGTACTCTTGTATAGGAATAGAGTGGTGGTGCCTGGGGAACTGAGATGTAAGATTTTGGAACAGCTGCATGTAGGCCATAATGGCATAAATGCTATGAAAGCAGAAGCTAGAAGTTGGGTTTGGTGGCCAAAAATAGACCAGGATATTGCTGAGGTAACAAAAAATTTTCATATTTGCTTTAAGAATTATCAGAAACCCCAGGCCCCAGTACTTTCTTGGCCATGCACTGGAAAACCCTGATCTAGACTTCATGTAGATTATGCGGGACCTATGGATAATAAATATTACCTAGTGGTGGTGGATTCATACACCAAATTTCTGGATGTGCATGTGTGTAATTCCACCACATCATCTGTAACTTGTGAATTACTAAGGAAAACATTTTGTAATTTTGGATTGCCAGACATAATTGTCTCAGACAATGCTCCTTATTTTGTTTCTGTGGAAATGGAGGATTTTTTTAGGAAAAATGGTATTAAACATGTAACACCTGCCCCCTATAATCCTTCTTCAAATGGTCTAGCAGAGAGAGAGCAGTGAGATCCTTGAAAGAAGGGTTAAAGTGGTTTACGGAAGGTACTATTAATACAAGACTTTGTAGATTTTTATATAATCAAAGGAAAACTGTTCATTCTACTACTGGTAAATCTCCTTCTGAATTACTGTTTAATAGACACTTTAAAGTGCACATGGAAGCAGTAAAGACAGATCCCAATAAAGAGAAATCGGTAACTAGCTTGGCCAGTCAGTTGGCTCAGGGAGAGGAATTGTTGTTTAATGAGGGGGATGCAGTATATGCAAGGAATTTTGGAAGTGGAAAGCCCTGGGTGGAAGGGAAAATTAGAGAGGTCCTAGGCCCCAGGAACTTCACTGTGCAAGTACAGAGTTTTGGGGACATTAATTGGAAAAGGCATGCAGATCAGCTCATGCCAAGGTTCACAAGGAATTTTGAAGACCCTTCAGGTGGGGGGGGGGCAACTAGTGATATCCATCCTTATAATGTAGGGATAGCAGCACCTGCAGGAGACCGGGAGGCAGAGCAAGGGGCAGTAGAGGGTAATGGGGATACAGTTAACCCTATGGACTCTACAAGGAGTAATTCAGAAGAATGTTTCCCAGAAGTAACAGGTCAGGACTTCCAGTTTGAGAAAATCAGGAAGAGTCATACGACCGCCTGATAGACTTAACCTGTAGGGATATAGTTTATTTAAAAGGGGAGGAATGTTGGGATTGAGTACTACAGATGTTGGAGGTAGCATGTTTGGAGCAGATGCTCTTTTGTTTATGATCTTGTTAATAATATTTCATGTACCTGATAATGTTTTGTTGTTGTTACTGGCGGAGAATAAAAACCATGTGGACGAAGATTGTTTGTCTGACCAAAACCATAACAAAATTTGTTATCTTTTTATTCTAGCATAGTTGAGGCAGTTGATAGTGTTAAGGATTGTGATGTTGTGTACCTTGACTTTAGCAAAGCTTTTGATACAGTGCCACATGAAAGACTGATTAAAAAGATAGAGTCTCATGGTATTGGGGGTGCTATATTAAGCTGGATTAGGGCATGGCTATACCAAAGGAAACAGAGAGTTAGTATAAATGGAGTCAAGTCAGAGTGGGAAAATGTTGTAAGTGGAGTGCCTCAAGGCTCTGTCCTGGGACCTCTGTTGTTTATAATATATATAAATGATTTAGATTCAGGTTTGAGTAGCAACATTTGCAAATTTGCCGATGATACGAAAATCGGTAGAGAAATAAATTCGGAGGAGGACTCACTATCACTTCAAGTTGATCTAGATAGGGTTTTGAAATGGTCAAAGGATTGGCAGATGCAGTTTAATGCTGATAAATGTAAAGTTCTGAGGTTAGGTAATGATGATAGAGTTACAAGATACGAGCTAGATGGTGTTGAGATTGAGAAGTCAGATTGCGAAAGGGATCTGGGAGTTATGATTAGTAAGAATTTAAAACAAAAGGATCAATGCGTAAATGTTCGTAATAAGGCAAATCGGACACTTGGATTTATTCAGGCGATGAGTCACAATAACGTGGCTGAAGTATGTTGACCAGACCACACACTAGAAGTTGAAGGGAAGACGACGTTTCGGTCCGTCCTGGACCATTCTCAAGTCGAAGATCGACTTGAGAATGGTCCAGGACGGACCGAAACGTCGTCGTCCCTTCAACTTCTAGTGTGTGGTCTGGTCAACTTGGATTTATTAATCGCAGCGTTCGTAACAAGACACCTGGTGTGGTTCTCAAGTTATATCTTGCTCTAGTTAGGCCCCATTTAGATTATGCAGTTCAGTTTTGGTCGCCATATTATAGAATGGATATAAATTCACTTGAACGTGTCCAGCGTAGGATGACTAAGTTAATTCCCCAAATTAGAAATCTATCATATGAAGAAAGATTAACAAAGCTTAAGTTGCATTCACTGGAAAGGCGAAGAGTTAGGGGTGACATGATAGAGGTTTACAAGTGGGTGAATGGACATAACAATGGGGATAAGAACATAAGAACATAAGAACAAAGGCAACTGCAGAAGGCCTGTTGGCCCATACGAGGCAGCTCCTATTCTATAACCACCCAATCCCACTCATATACTTGTCCAACCCGTGCTTGAAACAATCGAGGGACCCCACCTCCACAATGTTACGCGGCAATTGGTTCCACAAATCAACAACTCTGTTACTGAACCAGTATTTACCCAAGTCTTTCCTAAATCTAAACTTATCCAATTTATACCCATTGTTTCGTGTTCTGTCCTGTGTTGATACTTTTAATACCCTATTAATATCCCCCCGGTTATGTCCATTCATCCACTTGTAAACCTCTATCATGTCACCCCTAACTCTTCGCCTTTCCAGTGAATGCAACTTAAGCTTTGTTAATCTTTCTTCATATGAAAGATTTCTAATTTGGGGAATTAACTTAGTCATCCTACGCTGGACACGTTCAAGTGAATTTATATCCATTCTATAATATGGCGACCAAAACTGAACTGCATAATCTAAATGGGGCCTAACTAGAGCAAGATATAGCTTGAGAACCACACCAGGTGTCTTGTTACTAACGCTGCGATTAATAAATCCAAGTGTCCGATTTGCCTTATTACGAACATTTATGCATTGATCCTTTTGTTTTAAATTCTTACTAATCATAACTCCCAGATCCCTTTCGCAATCCGACTTCGCAATCACAACACCATCTAGCTCGTATCTTGTAACTCTATCATCATTACCTAACCTCAGAACTTTACATTTATCAGCATTAAACTGCATCTGCCAATCCTTTGACCATTTCAAAACCCTATCTAGATCAACTTGAAGTGATAGTGAGTCTTCCTCCGAATTAATTTCCCTACCGATTTTCGTATCATCGGCAAATTTGCAAATGTTGCTACTCAAACCTGAATCTAAATCATTTATATATATTATAAACAACAGAGGTCCCAGGACAGAGCCTTGAGGCACTCCACTTACAACATTTTCCCACTCTGACTTTATTCCATTTATACTAACTCTCTGTTTCCTTTGGTATAGCCATGCCCTAATCCAGCTTAATATAGCACCCCCAATACCATGAGACTCTATCTTTTTAATCAGTCTTTCATGTGGCACTGTATCAAAAGCTTTGCTAAAGTCAAGGTATACAACATCGCAATCCTTACCACTATCAACTGCCTCAACAATGCTAGAATAAAAAGATAACAAATTTGTTAAACATGAACGGCCATTTATAAAACCATGTTGCGACTCAATTATTAATTTATGTTTTTCAAGATGAAGACGAATTTTATTTGCTATTATAGATTCGAGTAACTTTCCCACAATAGACGTTAGGCTAATTGGTCGATAGTTAGACGCAAGTGATCTATCTCCTTTCTTAAAAACTGGTATCACATTAGCAACTTTCCAAAACTCTGGCACTCTGCCTGACTCTATTGATTTATTAAATATGGTTGACAGTGGGTCACAAAGCTCCTCTTTGCATTCTTTAAGCACCCTAGCAAACACTTCATCCGGCCCTGGGGATTTGTTTGGTTTGAGTTTTACTATTTGTTTAAGAACATCCTCCCTGGTAACTGCTAAACTCGTCAACCTGTCCTCGTCCCCACCCACATAGACTTGTTCGGCTGAAGGCATATTGTTAAGTTCCTCTTTAGTAAATACAGATACAAAATATTTATTAAAAATACTACTCATCTCTTCATCACTATCTGTTATTTGACCTGTCTCAGTTTTTAATGGACCTATCCTTTCCCTAGTCTTAGTACGATATAACTGAAAAAACCCTTTAGGATTTGTCTTTTAGGATAAGCAAAAAGAAACTATGAAGTTCGCATAGCAGGGCAAGCAAAGACAAATCCTAAAGGGTTTTTTCAGTTATATCGTACTAAGACTAGGGAAAGGATAGGTCCATTAAAAACTGAGACAGGTCAAATAACAGATAGTGATGAAGAGATGAGTAGTATTTTTAATAAATATTTTGTATCTGTATTTACTAAAGAGGAACTTAACAATATGCCTTCAGCCGAACAAGTCTATGTGGGTGGGGACGAGGACAGGTTGACGAGTTTAGCAGTTACCAGGGAGGATGTTCTTAAACAAATAGTAAAACTCAAACCAAACAAATCCCCAGGGCCGGATGAAGTGTTTGCTAGGGTGCTTAAAGAATGCAAAGAGGAGCTTTGTGACCCACTGTCAACCATATTTAATAAATCAATAGAGTCAGGCAGAGTGCCAGAGTTTTGGAAAGTTGCTAATGTGATACCAGTTTTTAAGAAAGGAGATAGATCACTTGCGTCTAACTATCGACCAATTAGCCTAACGTCTATTGTGGGAAAGTTACTCGAATCTATAATAGCAAATAAAATTCGTCTTCATCTTGAAAAACATAAATTAATAATTGAGTCGCAACATGGTTTTATAAATGGCCGTTCATGTTTAACAAATTTGTTATCTTTTTATTCTAGCATTGTTGAGGCAGTTGATAGTGGTAAGGATTGTGATGTTGTATACCTTGACTTTAGCAAAGCTTTTGATACAGTGCCACATGAAAGACTGATTAAAAAAATAGAGTCTCATGGTATTGGGGGTGCTGTATTAAGCTGGATTAGGGCATGGCTATACCAAAGGAAACAGAGAGTTAGTATAAATGGAATCAAGTCAGAGTGGGAAAATGTTGTAAGTGGAGTGCCTCAAGGCTCTGTCCTGGGACCTCTGTTGTTTATAATATATATAAATGATTTAGATTCAGGTTTGAGTAGCAACATTTGCAAATTTGCCGATGATACGAAAATCGGTAGGGAAATTAATTCGGAGGAGGACTCACTATCACTTCAAGTTGATCTAGATAGGGTTTTGAAATGGTCAAAGGATTGGCAGATGCAGTTTAATGCTGATAAATGTAAAGTTCTGAGGTTAGGTAATGATGATAGAGTTACAAGATACGAGCTAGATGGTGTTGTGATTGCGAAGTCGGATTGCGAAAGGGATCTGGGAGTTATGATTAGTAAGAATTTAAAACAAAAGGATCAATGCATAAATGTTCGTAATAAGGCAAATCGGACACTTGGATTTATTAATCGCAGCGTTAGTAACAAGACACCTGGTGTGGTTCTCAAGCTATATCTTGCTCTAGTTAGGCCCCATTTAGATTATGCAGTTCAGTTTTGGTCGCCATATTATAGAATGGATATAAATTCACTTGAACGTGTCCAGCGTAGGATGACTAAGTTAATTCCCCAAATTAGAAATCTTTCATATGAAGAAAGATTAACAAAGCTTAAGTTGCATTCACTGGAAAGGCGAAGAGTTAGGGGTGACATGATAGAGGTTTACAAGTGGATGAATGGACATAACCGGGGGGATATTAATAGGGTATTAAAAGTATCAACACAGGACAGAACACGAAACAATGGATATAAATTGGATAAGTTTAGATTTAGGAAAGACTTGGGTAAATACTGGTTCAGTAACAGGGTTGTTGATTTGTGGAACCAATTGCCGCGTAACATTGTGGAGGTGGGGTCCCTCGATTGTTTCAAGCACGGGTTGGACAAGTATATGAGTGGGATTGGGTGGTTATAGAATAGGAGCTGCCTCGTATGGGCCAATAGGCCTTCTGCAGTTACCTTTGTTCTTATGTTCTTATGTTCTTTGCTTGCCCTGCTATGCGAACTTCATAGTTTCTTTTTGCTTTCCTTATCTCTTTTTTAACATTTCTAACCAGTTGTACGAATTCCTGTTCTAAAGTGACCTCCCCATTTTTAATCCTTTTGTACCAAGCTCTCTTTTTACCTATAAGGTTCTTCAAATTCTTTGTTATCCACTTTGGGTTATTAGTATACGATCTATTCAATTTGTATGGTATACTACGTTCCTGTGCTTTGTTTAGAATATTCTTAAATAAGTTATATATTGAATCCACATCGAAATCCCCATTTAAGTCACCTATCGCTGGGTTCATGTCTCGCTCCAAGACCGGCCCACACCCCATACCCAAGCCTTTCCAATCAATTTGACCCAAAAAATTTCTTAGGCTATTAAAATCAGCTTTTCGAAAATCTGGCACTTTAACAGAATTTTCTCCTACTGATTTATAAATGATTTAGATTCAGGTTTGAGTAGCAACATTTGCAAATTTGCCGATGATACGAAAATCGGTAGGGAAATTAATTCGGAGGAGGACTCACTATCACTTCAAATTGATCTAGATAGGGTTTTGAAACGGTCAAAGGATTGGCAGATGCAGTTTAATGCTGATAAATGTAAAGTTCTGAGGTTAGGTAATGATGATAGAGTTACAAGATACGAGCTAGATGGTGTTGTGATTGCGAAGTCGGATTGCGAAAGGGATCTGGGAGTTATGATTAGTAAGAATTTAAAACAAAAGGATCAATGCATAAATGTTCGTAATAAGGCAAATCGGACACTTGGATTTATTAATCGCAGCGTTAGTAACAAGACACCTGGTGTGGTTCTCAAGCTATATCTTGCTCTAGTTAGGCCCCATTTAGATTATGCAGTTCAGTTTTGGTCGCCATATTATAGAATGGATATAAATTCACTTGAACGTGTCCAGCGTAGGATGACTAAGTTAATTCCCCAAATTAGAAATCTTTCATATGAAGAAAGATTAACAAAGCTTAAGTTGCATTCACTGGAAAGGCGAAGAGTTAGGGGTGACATGATAGAGGTTTACAAGTGGATAAATGGACATAACCGGGGGGATATTAATAGGGTATTAAAAGTATCAACACAGGACAGAACACGAAACAATGGATATAAATTGGATAAGTTTAGATTTAGGAAAGACTTGGGTAAATACTGGTTCAGTAACAGGGTTGTTGATTTGTGGAACCAATTGCCGCGTAACATTGTGGAGGTGGGGTCCCTCGATTGTTTCAAGCACGGGTTGGACAAGTATATGAGTGGGATTGGGTGGTTATAGAATAGGAGCTGCCTCGTATGGGCCAATAGGCCTTCTGCAGTTACATTTGTTCTTATGTTCTTATGTTCTTATATTATTGCATTTACCGAAACGTGGATGAATGTAGAAAATAGAGAACTATTAGTTGAATATTAAATAAATGGATTTAAACTATTTCACACAGATAATAATAATTTTAATAATAACAATTTTTATTTAGGTAAAGGTACATACATAAAGAGATTTTACAAAGTTTGTTTGCTTTATAGATAGAGCTAGTACATACAAGATAGATATATTAGACGAGGAGGTGGAGTAGCCATATATGTTAGGGACAATTTGAAATGTAGTCTCAAAGAGGGAATCAAAACTGAGCCACACACAGAAACTATTTGGATAGAATTAAACGAAAAAGCTAATAATATTATAATAGGAGTTATATATAGGCCACCAAATTTAGACAGAATGGAAGCAAAGCACCTATGGGCTGAAATATCTAGAGCATCTAGATCTAACAGTATTTATGTCATGGGTGACTTTAATTTTAGCGGAATAAACTGGTTGAACAAAACAGGGAATAGTGAAGCAGAAGATTTTCTAGAATTAATTGACGATTGCTTTCTTACGCAACACATTAAGGAACCAACACGGGATAATAATATTTTAGATTTAGTGTTAATTAACAGGGAAACACAAATTAATGACATCGAAATAGGGAGTGAGCTAGGGAACAGTGATCACAAAGATGATAACAGACTGAACAAAAAAAAACTAATTATCGTTGGGGACTTTAATATTGACCTCTGCGAGCCAGAACACCCTACTGCTGTTAGCTTCCTCAACTGTATGAATTCCTGCTTCCTCATACCCTTAATCACTAGACCTACTAGAATCACTGATAGCACTGCCACGACTCTAGATCACATCTGGACCAACATAACCTCTCCGCTTACTTCAGGTATAATCACCGATAGCACTACAGACCATTACCCCACATTTCTCTTAACTAACATTAGCAAACCACCTCTAGAAACAAGGGAGTTAAGCTTTAGGCTGCACAATGAAACTGCTATAGACAATTTTATAACTGCTGCTGATAATGTCAACTGGGAGTCCGAGTTAGGTAACATAGGGGACATCAACCTAGCAGTCCAATCTTTTCTACAAACAACTCTTAGCCTTTATAACACCCACTGTCCTATGCTTATAAAACAAGTCACAAGCAAAAGGCTTAACAATCCTTGGCTTACAAAGGGAATACTTAAATCCATTAACAAAAAACACGACCTTGAGAAGAAGTATATGTTAGGAATTGTCTCCAAAGAATTCTCAAAGAATTACTCATTATTGCTATTTAAGATAATTAGACGAGCCAAAACTAAATACTACGAAGATAAATTTACCCAAATAAAGAGCAACATTAAACAAACTTGGAGCACAGTTTCACAAATATTGGGATCAAAGAAATCTTTAAATAACAAACCGGCTCTCTTGTCTAATAACGATGGTCAGCTTTCAGCCTCTGATTCTGCTATTGAGTTCAATAGGTTCTTCTCTTCTATTGGTTCATCCCTTGCAAATGATATTCCATCTTCCAGTACTGACATTAAGGACTATCTTACAGGTAACTATCCACAGTCTCTGTACCTAAAGCCTATTAACTCCACTGACGTCAATGAGATAATCCTTTCCCTTAAAACCAAGTCTGGTGCCCTTGAGGAGATACCAACTTTAATTTACAAAAAAGCCTCCAGATCTTTAGCCCCTGCTATTGCTTTGCTCTTCAACAAGTCACTTGAACTCCAAACCTTTCCAGATATTCTAAAAAAAGCGAGAGTAACGCCTGTCCACAAATGTGGTGATCCCACAGATGTTAACAACTACAGACCTATATCAATCCTGCCAAACTTGTCAAAAATTTTTGAAAAACTAATCTATAAGCAGCTTTACTCATATCTAGCCAAACTCAATATACTTAGCCCTTGCCAATATGGCTTCAGACCCAAAAAAAACACTAACGATGCACTTATTAGTATGCTTAACTCGATTCATACAGCTCTTGATAAAAAGGAGTTCCCTGTTGGGTTATTTGTGGACCTGCGTAAAGCTTTTGATACTGTCAACCACCAAAACCTTCTTCTAAAATTACATCATTATGGAGTCAGAGGACACTCCCTACAATACCTCAAATCCTACCTTACTGACAGGCTCCAATATGTTTCTGTGAATAATACAATTTCTCCCACCCTCCCCATCAACATTGGTGTTCCTCAGGGCAGCATACTTGGCCCTCTCCTCTTTCTCATCTACATTAATGACCTTCCAAATGCCTCCCAACACCTCAAACCAATTCTATTTGCTGACGACACAACCTTCACTTACTCCAGTCCTGACCCCCTTGCTCTAAATGCCACAGTAAATACTGAGCTAAATAAAGTCCATCTTTGGCTAACTGCCAACAAACTCACCCTTAACATTAACAAAACTTTCTATATTCTGTTTGGCAATAAATCCTCT
This sequence comes from Procambarus clarkii, assembly GCF_040958095.1. Taxonomy (NCBI): domain Eukaryota; kingdom Metazoa; phylum Arthropoda; class Malacostraca; order Decapoda; family Cambaridae; genus Procambarus; species Procambarus clarkii. Next base: position 24,097,695 of record NC_091184.1, on the reverse strand, counting down.
AGTCAAATAAATCTCAAAATAAACAATACCCAAATTTGTAACAAATTAGATGGCAAATTCCTTGGCATTCTCATTGACCACAAGCTGAATTTCCAGGGACACATTCTAAATATATCAAAAAAAGTTTCAAAAACTGTGGGCATTCTTTCTAAGATCAGATATTATGTACCACGCCCTGCCCTGGTGACTCTCTATTACTCCCTTATCTATCCATATCTCAACTATGGTATTTGTGCTTGGGGTTCTACTACCCAAAATCACTTACGTCCTCTAATTACCCAACACAAAGCTGCTATTAGGACAATATCCAACTCTGGCCCCAGACATCACTCGGTACCCCTACTCAAATCTCTGAATATGTTAAGACATTAAGTCACTGCACATTCTCTCATGTGTATTATACATATATAAAACGCTAAACTATAATGCCAATCATGATCTCAAAAGCTTCATAGAAGGTTGTAACAGAACCCATGAGCACCACACCAGAAATAAATACAGTTTTGATATTCCAGAGTACGACTTAATCAAACTAGAAATGCTTTACAAATCAAGGGGCCCAGAATGTGGAATGACCTTCCCAACCACGTTAAAGACTGTACCTCTCTCAACCTGTTTAAGATAAAAACTAAACACTACCTAATAAATTCCCTGTAACCTACCTCACTCCTCTATTGTCAACCCATGTCTGTTATTTTCTTTTTTTTAATCAACACTGTTTGTCAACCTATTGTATTTGTGCTGCTTTTTCAGTCATGTTCCCCTTTTTTTATCTTTATTTGTTTTTGTTCTAAACACTTTTTATTCTTTATGCTCAATTAGTATTAAGTTCTAGATATTAATGTTTTTCTTGCCCGAAACGCATTGCGTAATAGTGGCTTTAGGCATTGTATGTACTAGCTCTATCTATATATCAATCCATTAATGTATCATCACTTGTATGTATATACCTTACCTTAATAAACATATTTATTTATTTATTTATTTAAATCAGATTTAGCATAGAATGGAATAGACCAGTAGGAGAAAATTCTGTTAAAGTGCAAGATTTTCGAAAAGCTGATTTTAATAGCCTAAGAAATTTTTTGGGTCAAATTGATTGGAAAGTCTTGGGTATGGGATGTGGACCGGTCTTGGAGCGAGACATGAACCCAGCGATAGGTGACTTAAATGGGGATTTCGATGTGGATTCAATATATAACTTATTTAAGAATATTCTAAACAAAGCACAGGAACGTAGTATACTATACAAATTGAATAGATCGAATACTAATGACCCAAAGTGGATAACAAAGAATTTGAAGAACCTTATAGGTAAAAAGAGAGCTTGGTACAAAAGGATTAAAAATGGGGAGGTCACTTTAGAACAGGAATTCGTACAACTGGTTAGAAATGTTAAAAATGAGATAAGGAAAGCAAAAAGAAACTATGAAGTTCGCATAGCAGGGCAAGCAAAGACAAATCCTAAAGGTTTTTTTCAGTTATATCGTACTAAGACTAGGGAAAGGATAGGTCCATTAAAAACTGAGACAGGTCAACATAAGAACATAAGAACAAAGGTAACTGCAGAAGGCCTATTGGCCCATACGAGGCAGCTCGTATTCTATAACCACCCAATCCCACTCATATACTTGTCCAACCCGTGCTTGAAACAATCGAGGGACCCCACCTCCACAATGTTACGCGGCAATTGGTTCCACAAATCAACAACCCTGTTACTGAACCAGTATTTACCCAAGTCTTTCCTAAATCTAAACTTATCCAATTTATACCCATTGTTTCGTGTTCTGTCCTGTGTTGATACTTTTAATACCCTATTAATATCCCCCCGGTTATGTCCATTCATCCACTTGTAAACCTCTATCATGTCACCCCTAACTCTTCGCCTTTCCAGTGAATGCAACTTAAGCTTTGTTAATCTTTCTTCATATGAAAGATTTCTAATTTGGGGAATTAACTTAGTCATCCTACGCTGGACACGTTCAAGTGAATTTATATCCATTTTATAATATGGCGACCAAAACTGAACTGCATAATCTAAATGGGGCCTAACTAGAGCAAGATATAGCTTGAGAACCACACCAGGTGTCTTGTTACTAACGCTGCGATTAATAAATCCAAGTGTCCGATTTGCCTTATTACGAACATTTATGCATTGATCCTTTTGTTTTAAATTCTTACTAATCATAACTCCCAGATCCCTTTCGCAATCCGACTTCGCAATCACAACACCATCTAGCTCGTATCTTGTAACTCTATCATCATTACCTAACCTCAGAACTTTACATTTATCAGCATTAAACTGCATCTGCCAATCCTTTGACCATTTCAAAACCCTATCTAGATCAACTTGAAGTGATAGTGAGTCCTCCTCCGAATTAATTTCCCTACCGATTTTCGTATCATCGGCAAATTTGCAAATGTTGCTACTCAAACCTGAATCTAAATCATTTATATATATTATAAACAACAGAGGTCCCAGGACAGAGCCTTGAGGCACTGCACTTACAACTTACTATCTGTCAAATAACAGATAGTGATGAAGAGATGAGTAGTATTTTTAATAAATATTTTGAATCTGTATTTACTAAAGAAGAACTTAACAATATGCCTTCAGCCGAACAAGTCTATGTGGGTGGGGACGAGGACAGGTTGACGAGTTTAGCAGTTACCAGGGAGGATGTTCTTAAACAAATAGTAAAACTCAAACCAAACAAATCCCCAGGGCCGGATGAAGTGTTTGCCAGGGTGCTTAAAGAATGCAAAGAGGAGCTTTGTGACCCACTGTCAACCATATTTAATAAATCAATAGAGTCAGGCAGAGTGCCAGAGTTTTGGAAAGTTGCTAATGTGATACCAGTTTTTAAGAAAGGAGATAGATCACTTGCGTCTAACTATCGACCAATTAGCCTAACGTCTATTGTGGGAAAGTTACTCGAATATATAATAGCAAATAAAATTCGTCTTCATCTTGAAAAACATAAATTAATAATTGAGTCGCAACATGGTTTTATAAATGGCCGTTCATGTTTAACAAATTTGTTATCTTTTTATTCTAGCATAGTTGAGGCAGTTGATAGTGGTAAGGATTGTGATGTTGTGTACCTTGACTTTAGCAAAGCTTTTGATACAGTGCCACATGAAAGACTGATTAAAAAGATAGAGTCTCATGGTATTGGGGGTGCTATATTAAGCTGGATTAGGGCATGGCTATACCAAAGGAAACAGAGAGTTAGTATAAATGGAATCAAGTCAGAGTGGGAAAATGTTGTAAGTGGAGTGCCTCAAGGCTCTGTCCTGGGACCTCTGTTGTTTATAATATATATAAATGATTTAGATTCAGGTTTGAGTAGCAACATTTGCAAATTTGCCGATGATACGAAAATCGGTAGGGAAATTAATTCGGAGGAGGACTCACTATCACTTCAAGTTGATCTAGATAGGGTTTTGAAATGGTCAAAGGATTGGCAGATGCAGTTTAATGCTGATAAATGTAAAGTTCTGAGGTTAGGTAATGATGATAGAGTTACAAGATACGAGCTAGATGGTGTTGAGATTGCGAAGTCGGATTGCGAAAGGGATCTGGGAGTTATGATTAGTAAGAATTTAAAACAAAAGGATCAATGCATAAATGTTCGTAATAAGGCAAATCGGACACTTGGATTTATTAATCGCAGCGTTAGTAACAAGACACCTGGTGTGGTTCTCAAGCTATATCTTGCTCTAGTTAGGCCCCATTTAGATTATGCAGTTCAGTTTTGGTAGCCATATTATAAAATGGATATAAATTCACTTGAACGTGTCCAGCGTAGGATGACTAAGTTAATTCCCCAAATTAGAAATCTTTCATATGAAGAAAGATTAACTAAGCTTAAGTTGCATTCACTGGAAAGGCGAAGAGTTAGGGGTGACATGATAGAGGTTTACAAGTGGGTGAATGGACATAACAAAGGGGATATTAATAGGGTATTAAAAGTATCAACACAAGACAGAACACGAAACAATGGGTATAAATTGGATAAGTTTAGATTTAGGAAAGACTTGGGTAAATACTGGTTCAGTAACAGGGTTGTTGATTTGTGGAACCAATTACCGCGTAACGTGCTGGAGGTGGGGTCCCTCGATTGTTTCAAGCGCGGGTTGGACAAGTATATGAGTGGGATTGGGTGGTTATAAATAGGAGCTGCCTCGTATGGGCCAATAGGCCTTCTGCAGTTGCCTTTGTTCTTATGTTCTTATCTTACAGTACTCAAGTATATCTTTCGTAGCACAGGGACTCCCACTCCCTTTCCACAGCATGCCAAGGCCTTCAGAGGTTGTAATCTCTTCCGACATTGACCCAACAGTCTGTTCATCTCAGCTTCCAAACTCTCATGGGTATATGCAACGTATATGCCTAAATATTTATATATATTAACTCTCTATATTTTTACCGTTTATTTTCAATATAATGGGCCTCCGACTTCTACATTCAAACTTAATTTTGTTTTCATTACCCACCAGTCCCATATGTTAGTTTAGTTCATTTATTATGCACCCCATACCCATCTTGTGGGCGGTAGTGGAAAGGGTTACAGAGGCACATAATGGGCTCAGTGACTGAACCCCACAATTCATTTAGCTAAGCAAGTTACAATCTTGATGAGCTAGTTACAAAATTCAATATAAGTCATCATATCAACAATGGGTTCGAGATCGACCTCAAGTACAGGTTCTAAATTAAGCAACTGCCATATGTGGAGAGCTAGTGTCAAAATTTATATGTTTGTCCTGCACACCGTCCCCCATCCAGTGGGCAGCGGTGGATAGGTTACAATCACTTAGTTACTACCTACAGTTAGCAAACTGGGGATATTTGGCTAAAATTTATGGTAGCAGATCATTTTGAATGAAATATTGACACATCGCTGGAACATTGGTTATAGAATTGTCTCTAAGTTCACGTATCTTTTCGCACTCCATCACATAGTGACGGAGGGTGTGCGAATAATTTTGTTGACACTGTTTACATTTGGTCAGGTCTACATCAGCAGATAATGAGAATTCCCAGAGATACTTGTAACCGAGTCTAAGCCGAGCAGTAGTAACATCTAGAAGTCTGCTGATTTTATTGGATGATCCATAGATGTGTGGCTCCTCTTGCATGATAGTATGATGATAGATGGAATTACTGGTGTCAATTTCACTTTGCCTCAGATCTACAAGATCTTGTTGAAGTTCTCGGTGTACTGCTGCTCTCAGATTGCTCATTGACAATCCAAGGTTACACTCAACGGCTCCTTTAAAGGCAGATTCTTTGGCTAACTTATCAGCTCTATCATGCATTCGGAGCCCAACATGAGATGGAGATCACATGAAATGGACTCTGTTACCATCCTTAATAATTTTGTTGTATTTGTGTCTAGCTTCGGACACGAGAATGTTACAGTTATGTCTTAAAGAGTTGAGAGCATTTAAGGATAATAAGGAGTCACTTACAATTAATGTATCAAGTTTTGAGACTTGTACACATTTCAGTGCAAGGATCAAGGCAAATAGTTCAGTCTTAAGGGTAGAGGCCCAGTTGTTTATACGGACTCCCCACTCAAAGTATAGGCCATCGCCCATTGTCAACTGCACTTCCAGCTGCACCCGTGGTGTGGTGTTGGGAACCATCAGTGTATATAATTTGAGAGAGAGAATGCTCTGTGTACAGAGCATCAATATGGCTTAAGGCGTTGAGCTTTGCCTCAAGACGAAGCTTGGGCTGATCTCTAATTTGCTTCTTGGGTGGAAAGGGAGGGATTAAAACTGGAAAGGGTGTAACCTCCCACGGTGCAGGAAAGTGCCGTTGTTGTTTCTCTTGGTACAAATCATGAACCTGATACATTCTGAGTTGAGTTCCAATTTTTGTTATCCATTTGGAACAATGCTGATCTTCAATAAAGAAATTCTGGAGGGCTTCTGTGCAAGGATTAGGATGAGTTAGCCTAAGCATTTTTATACCAATTTGACAGTTAATTTCAGTAACACGATCAACAACGCTCAGAAATAACCGCTGCATTACGTAGGAATGCGGAGGAATTTCTGATGGAGGAGAAGACAGTTGCACAGCGCGATCCGCAGCGCAGCGTGCGGAGCGCCGCGGGGGGCCTATATAAGAAGTGAGGAGGGGACATGCGTTCTTTCTTGCTACAGCCTCGCCCCGCTTCACAAGTCAAAGAAAAATTTTTACGCTTCGCTTCGCAAGAAAAAGGAATAACTTGGGACTCTTGTGTTCTTGGGACTTCAAGAAGCCATGAAAACTACGATTGTACCACGATCACAGCCCCACCCTGGTTGACTTTATCTCAGGGGGCCCTTCAACCTCACAAGCTAAAAAGCTAGGGTCGGTCTACAGTACTCAACTTTCTCCAAGGTAATGTGTTATCTTATGTTCTAAATGTAAAAGCTAGGTTCCTCCCAAGTGTCGGCGTGTGCCCAGCGCTGTTTCCCACGCGGCCTGCAGCCGCTCTAGCCAGGCCAGCTAGGTCATGCCAAGGCAGAACATGTTATGCAGCCAACAGTCCTATTGTCCGCTGATTACGACGAAATTCTTATACAGCCTTGCCCGCGCCGCTAAACTTGCCAGAATTATTGTCTGCCGGTTAAGCCCGAGAATTTTTATTCAGTATCCTCGATGCTGGTTTGCCGGAAATATTGTCCGCCGGTTAAGCCCGGAACCTTTTTACGCAGCTCAACACGCTGCTGGATTGCTAGACATATTGTCCGCTGTTTAAGACGGAATTCTTATGCAGCCTCCATCGCTGATGGATTGCCAGAATTATTATCTGTCGGTTAAGCCAGGATTTTTTATGCAGCTCACCACGCTGCTGGATTGCCAGACCTATTGTCTGACGGTGAAGCCCAGAAAATTTTATGCAGCTCACCACGCTGCTGGATTGCCAGACCTATTGTCTGATGGTGAAGCCCGGAAATTTTATGCAGCTCACCACGCTGCTGGATTGACAGACGATTGTCCGACGATTAATACGGAATTCTTATATACCATTGCCCTAGCCGCTAGCTTGCCAGACTTATAGTCTGCCGGTTAAGCCGGGGAATTTTATCTATTCAGTATCCGCCCTCGAGTTGGATTGGCCAGAAATATTGTCTACGGGTTAGGCATAAAAATTTTAATGCAGCCTCCTTCGCCGCCGGATTTTTTTTTTAAAATTCTGGCCTGCCGGATAAGCCCGGAATTATTATACAGCCGCCCTAGCTGCCACCCTCGCTATCGGATTGCCAGACCTATGTCTGCAGGTTGAGCCCGGAATTATTATGATTGCCAGACCTATGTCTGCCGGTTGAGCCCGGAATTATTATGATCGCCAGACCTATGTCTGCCGGTTGAGCCCGGAATTATTATGCAGCCGCCCTCACTATTGGATTGCCAGACCTAATGTCTGCCGGTTGAGCCCGGAATTATTATGATTGCCAGACCTATGTCTGCCGGGTGAGCCCGGAATTATTATGATTGCCAGACCTATGTCTGCCGGGTGAGCCCGGAATTATTATGCAGCCGCCCTCACTATTGGATTGCCAGACCTAATGTCTGCCGGTTAAGCCCGGAATTGTTATGATTGCCAGACCTATGTCTGCCGGTTGAGCCCGGAATTATTATGATTGCCAGACCTATGTCTCCCGGCTGAGCCCGGAATTATTATGATTGCCAGACCTATGTCTGCCGGTTGAGCCCGGAATTATTATGATTGCCAGACCTATGTCTGCTGGTTGAGCCCGGAATTATTATGCAGCTGCCTTCGCTATTGGATTGCTAGACCTATGTCTGCCGGTTGAGCCCGGAATTATTATGATCGCCAGACCTATGTCTGCCGGTTGAGCCCGGAATTATTATGATCGCCAGACCTATGTCTGCCGGTTGAGCCCGGAATTATTATGATCGCTAGACCTATGTCTGCCGGTTGAGCCTGGAATTATTATGATTGCCAGACCTATGTCTGCCGGTTGAGCCCGGAATTATTATGATTGCCAGACCTAATGTCTGCCGGTTAAGCCCGGAATTATTATGCGGCCGCCTCGCTGCTGGATTGCCGGATCTATTGTCTGACGTTTAAGCCCAAAAAATTATCTTATGAAGCCTCACTGGCTGCTGGTTTGCCTTGGCCGTGGATTGTCCCAGGACGCTGGCTGTACCAGTTTGACCGCTGGTGTAGCAGGCAGCCCCACCAACAACGACTTCAGAAGCTGGAGATCATTGCAATGGACTCGGTAATAAAAATTTTATAATTTGCTGCACCGAAAATCTCACGGGACAGACGTAAGGACCCTATTTCAACACACCAGAAATGAATATCTCCTTTTACATTCCCCCCAAAAAATTGTTTTATTCAACAGGTGACGACCCTCCGACTGCTCCCGTTCCAGCTGATCTGCAATCAGCAAATTCACGAGGCTGATAAACGAACCACGCATTCGGAGAGTAACTTACTATGGAAACCGCTATATTGGACCTTATATTTCTTATATTTATTATCATCCTTATATTTATGGAGTCAGTGCCGCACGGACACATGCATGTCACAGTCATGATTTAACTCCCTTCGGACGAGATTAAGCATTTAATCTCCCGCATTAAGATTATAAGCTGAGGTTTTACACATTAAGTGGTTATTCTTTAATCCAATCTTATACTTATCTTACGCTTAACGCTTCTTAATTAAAACTTTAATCGCAATAGGTAAACCAATTTATTTGTCGGCCTGCATACGGAGGACAACCTATGATGGACTTCATGTAATCGACTCAGTTAATTTTAGACTGTAATGGACGCAGTTCTTTGCGGGCTGTTCGGGACTCAGTTACCACAATTTTAATTTGTTGTGTGTGTCTCTCCGGAGACAAGCGGGTCTCAGTTATGGTTCAAGAACCGTTTTTCCTTATATTCATTTTATCGGGTACTTTTACGTTGATATGTATTTTATTTGGGTCATATAGTTATTATATTGATTACTTCGGAGTATTCTCTTTGTATTATTATGTTGGATTATATTTGAATATAATTAATACCTGCGCACGATCGTTCAAGCCAATCAAATCCCTTCGGGGCAGGATATTGCAGTCTTTCCTTTTGAATTAATGTTAATATTAAGGTTTTACTCTTCAATATAAGTTTTACAGTGGATGGGGTTTTTTTACGTGCGGTATTCATTTAGACAACTGGTAACTTAAGTTACTCCCTTCCCCGGACCTTGGGTGCAGGGACGCGTGGGCTTTTTAAGCCACGTTCCCGTTGGTTTACAGCTACGATTAAGTATTAATTTTCTCCTTTCAGCTTTCAAGCCTAAATCTTTCAGGTTAAACGGACTATCCCCACTTAATCTTAAAAAATTACACTTTACACACTTATTACTTACTCGAGATACACAATTATAGACCTTAATTTACTAAGGCTTAGGGTCATTCGTTATTAGCTCTTCTATTAGTTGTACATGGATTTCTTTATTATTCCTGTTACCTCGGAGGTACTTAGGTACTATGTTCTGTATTACTTCGGCTACTCCTTTGTTGGTGACGATACTTCCCTCTTCTAGAAACGCTGGGGCCTCGTGGATCTACAAGTTTGTAAATAACATATGTTGTTACATTTCTCCCACACCCTTTCAATTCGTCTTTCAATAAATTAACTGAAACTTTAAATCACAATAGTTAAATATTTAAGCTGCTTAATTTAACTGGTACTTAACTTTTCTCAGTCTCGTGCGTTTCATTTAGTGGGTACCTTACGTTAATCCTTCTTCAGTCCTCGGTAGCATTGGCGCGTGAGATCATTATGTCACGTCCCAATAGGATTACAGTTAAAGTCAAGTCTATTCATACTCTTTAAGAATTTAAGCTAAAAAACTTACAGGTCAAGCGGTCTACACTCTTTTAATTCTTTTTTTTTTTTTTTTTCTCTTCACTGACTTATCTCATTCACGCAGTTACTTATCAAACGTTATTTTCTGTTTCTGCGAAGTAGAGAAGTTTTTTATATTTTTTAGTGCTTCCCTTTAGGTAATTCTGTAGTTGCATGTTTTTCTTTACTTAGGAATTTTCGGCCAGTCAAGTGCGGAAATTTTTATTGTCGGTCGCTGGGTCTCACGTTACAAATTTCATCCTGTACTTCTTTAAGGCATTTAATTCTTGCCAATTTTCCCTTCACATATTCATTAACTTATTCACGCTACATATTTATATACAGTAATTATTTAAGGATTATGGTCATTCGTTATTTGTACTTCTATTATATGTTACATCGATTATATTATTTTCCCTGTCATCACTGGGGTAATTAGGTATTCTGTTCTGGAAATCTGAAACCCCCTTTTGTTTGCTGATGGTATTTCCCTCATCCTGTAACGCTGTGGTCTTGAGGCTTTCCAAGTTTGTAAATACTACGCGCTGCCACGTATTCTCACAACCCCAATCATTCTTACCCTTACCTATTTTATTAAAACTTTAATCACAATAGTTAATTAATCACGCTGCTTTTTCTCTCAGTTTGGGATGTGTTCTTATTGGATTTGTTATCACTGATTAACGATAAACCTTAAACATTGCTGCTTCCCCTTTTAGTCATTATTTCGTCGTCACATCCTTGGCCTACCCTACCGTAATTAAATACTGTTCACAATCGCGCCTTCCTTTTAATTAATTGGTCACTGGTTTTCCGGAACATATTTAAAAAACTATAATTATGAAGGTTTTCTAAGTTTATATTTGTTAATTTTTTCTATACAAATGATGTTGAGAATTACTATTACTGACATTCTAAAGTACTTAATTGTCGTTGTTAAAAGTTCGCTGCCTGGAACGGGGGGTTCCGGGCATCACGGGCTGTGGTGAGCCGTAGATGAAAAGTACTTAGTTATGTTAACGACTTTTAATACTCATTAATCCGCTTACTTGTAGCAGTCTGGGACGCTTATTCTATCAATTATTAATTTGTTCTATCCACAGACTGTTGGGGATAGTCTCTATGGTATTCTTATACAGCCCATTTGTGGTTAGAATTAGTGGCTCGGTTGTTGGTTGGTTGATAAGGATTAAGCCACTCAAGGGGTGGCACGGGCATGCTTCGCCAGAAAAATCGTATGACATTATACAGCTCATTTTATTCTGACTAACGACCAGTTCGAAAAATGTGGTCGACAGCCCGCATTGACACAATATCAAGCTTGATGAGGTGCCCCCTTGGCATTTTTGGGGGTGTGGGTTGTTCTCACAATTTCACGCATCAATTGCAGTATATTACACGTTCATGCGAATTTAATGACGTTCTATAGTACATGTCTTCACATGCTTGGAACAGTGGAAGGTCCCATCCTCCGCTACGTTTCGTGGTAATTGGTCTACAATTTTAACAAACCATGTTATCGAACCAGTTTTAATTTCCTACACTGTACATGTTAAAGGGAATTTATTTACGTCCATAGTATAACGCAACATACAGAATTCCTTATTCTAACTAAGGCACAAATTCGGTGCAAGATTAACGGAAGAACAACTCCAGGCGTCTTGTTACTAATGCTTTATTAATATTGCCCAGTGTCCTATTCGCCTCATTTACGACCGAGCATGCATCGCTCCTTTGGTTTTAACCATCTTACTAATTGCAATTCCCAGTTCCCTCACGCATTACCTTCGCAATCCTGACATCATCCGCTTGTGACTAGTAATCCTTTTTCATCATTACCTAGCCACAAAACTTCACACTTATCAGCATTAAACTGCATCAGACAAGCTTTTGCCATCACAAATACTATTTAGCTCAACTTGATGTGTTAGTGAATCTTCTACCATGTTGTTTTCAACTTGTTGCAAGGAGCACTGTTCGTTTGGTTTTGTAGCGTTTTAATCCCCCCCCCCCCCCACATCCTGCTTTACCACACTGTCCTACTTATGCCACATGTCCACCCCTGCCAACTCTTACTGCCGTAATATTTCCAGAACGACTACAGACCATCGGGGAACACCTAATGGACGGGGAACATTGGTTTGCCACCGAAGAACACTCTCGATGGACTGCACGGATGGGCGAATGAAGGAACTACTCAGCTGCACTGGGGCCAGCCTCGCTAGGCTAGCCTCCGCATGGGCGGGATACAGCGACGACGACGCCCACGAGGACGACCTGGCGTGGCGCGAAGCACGCACGAGAACGACTACAGACCATCAGGGAACACCTCATGGATGGAGAGCATAGCATCGCGCACGATGAACACTCCCGACGGACTGCTCGGATTGGCACACGCAGGACCTACTCACCCGCCCTGGGGTCAACCTCACTGGGCTAGTCTCTGCAAGGGCGGGATACAGCAATGACGACGACACGAGGATGTCCTGGCGCGGCGGGGCATAGCACGCGAGGAAGGCACGAGGTAATACGCCCACTACACGCGGACATCAAGACGGCCGCCTTGTATACCCATGCACCAGAAGGGGCTCCATTGGACACTTCCAGGACGCTGCTTACCTAGCAGCATTTAACAGCCATGTACGCCCGACTCTGTACCTTTTTTCAGTTCTGGAAATTCCTGACTGTTTTTTTAACGGCAGAGGTAACGGGTGTACGGGCACGGATGTGGACGCAGACAGGAAAAAACTCAATTACACCACGCGACGCAGAACTTGCGGCTACGCCATTCCTGGTGGCACGGCCCCCAACGTCAGATGAGAAGACAACGCCCCTACACGCTGATGCGCCTTACGCGGCCAGCGCCCGCCCAATGGACGGGCCACGCAGCTGTTACTTGACGGGCATGAACAGGAAACAATTAAGGACGTCGGACGGTGGAGGAGTGACGTTTTTCACTATTACGCCAGGCAAGAGGTCTTCATGCTTCCACATTGAAAACATTACGCGGCCAGCAGGCACTCGCCCCTTCGGGGGGGGGGGTCCGGCCAGCTGGCTCTGCGAGTGGGGGTGCAGCGCCGGCCCCTAAGTATTACGCTGTCCGCAGCTACTTACTCTCACTTGTAAGAGTATTGTTAAATTTGTCCTATAGGTGTATTCTACAGATACTAGTAATTTACCATTTCACATTATGTCTGGGATTGGCGCATTATTTCTGTCATGTGTTAGGCCACTATATGATACTCTATAACCCCTGATTCTACTTGAAAATTATGTAAACGTTTGCCTTACTTGTACCAATAGTTAATAAGGATTCCGCGTTCTGCAGACCATGTTCTATTTAGTTACCGGATATAAGCATATGTATTAATGTTATTAAGTCATTGTAGTTAAGTTATACATGTATTTATGCTGTTGAAAAATTATACAAGTTATCCTGTTCATTAACATGGTCTGAAAAAATTTATTTATTTGTTTCTACTAAAAAATTAAATAAAATAGGTCCCAATGCTGTCGGTGTCTCATTCCTCCGTTATCAGAAATATTAAGTTCCTTTCTCATATTAAGTATCTTTGTGGTACGAGGGCACCCAAGGATTATCCTCAAGGCTTCGTTCTGCAATTTTTCCAGCCCTCCAAGCTTTCTTTCAGGCATCAAAACAAGCAGAGGTGCAGCATAATCCACTAAAGATCTGATGTATGCAAGGAACATCATTTTGACAATTCTGACATGTGCACCATAGCCTGAGTGATAACCTGCAACAGCCTTGAGAGCTCGGAGCCTCTCTTTAAACTGACGACAGAGTCTGAATACAACAGGACCATACAGTGGCACCTCAAGGCCAAGGTATTTGAATCTGTTTACATAGTCAAGCTGGGAGCCATCAGACAGTTGCATCTTGCGAACAGCTCCTCCCTGCCTGGGTGGACGCCGATTGTGTATCTTTGTTTTCTCTGGTGAGATGACTAAACCTGGGTCCTAACATGAGTCTAATACAGAGTTAAGAGTGTTCTGCGTGTTATCATACCCAGTGGTGTGTATCATCATATCATCAGCATACCCAGTGGTGTGTATCATTATATCAGCTGCATAGCTAATGATGTGCACGTTGGGTTTGCTCGGTACAGAGTTTAACAGCGTGTTTATAAGGATAATAAATAAGGTAGGACTGAGGACACCTCCCTGCGGGGTGCCTAGTTCGAACTCTCTTGTTACACTCCTATGCCCCTGGAAAAATACAGATGACTTCCTGTTGGATAAGTAACCCCTGATCCAACAAAGAATCCTACTACCAATATTCATTCTCGCAAGCTCCCTCAAGATAACATGTCGGTTTACAGTATCAAAGGCAGACTAGAGATCCAGGAAGGTGGTATATGACTTTTCAGTGTGCAGCGTAAGAAAGGTGGTGATGCAATGATGCACACTCCTTTCAAGCCATATATTTGGGAGGATAGCATGGTTCCTATTCTATGGAGGAGACGGTTTAGGACCATTCCCTCGAATGTTTTGCAAATGCAGTTAGTAAGGGAAATTGGGGGAAAGCATTCTCTTGATTTGTCTTGGGAATTGGAATGATTATACTGTTGGTCCAAGAGAAAGGAAGTTCCCCAGTAACATAGCTCATATTATACAGCTCAAGCAGGGGATTCCCTGGTACTAAAGGAAGCAGACGCAATATGTCATAAGTGATATCATCCTCACTGAAGGATGTGGCTTTACCTTTGTTTACAGCCGAAAGTAACTTAAATTCAGTAAATGTCACGTTGCATTCATCTTCCTTGTGGAGCATGAAGTCAACGAGCGTTTCTCGATCTCTGTAAACAGTATTTAATCTAAATTGTGTGTCTGGGGGAAGATTATTGAAGCTAGAGGTGGTTGCCCAAGCATCGACTAACTCGTTTGCTCTGTGTAGAGGGTGAGGGTGTGCTACTTGGCCGATCTTATCGCTTTTAATTCCTTTAATAACCTTCCATGCCTGGCTGAGGGGGTGTGAGAGTTGAGACTGTTAACAAAAGTTTCCCAGTTATCTTGCCTGAGCTCTGTCATGCGCTCCCTCGCCTTGGCTACGGATTTCTGAAAGCGCTTGAACATTGCTGGTGTACGCATTTCCCTATATTCAAGTCTAACTCGTCTGGCAGTGCGTTTAGAAGTACGCAGTTTGGAACCATTGTAATGGGCATAGTGTTAATTACTTTTCATTTCATTCCGAATATTAAATGGTGCGTTGGGGGGGGGGGCTGACCTAAAGGGTCAGCGAACATCTGAAAGTTCTGCTTTGCGAGAAATTTTCAATTATTAAGTATTCCAAGAGACGTTTCCTTGCAAGCTTCTCTAGCACCTAACTGAGAATGGTCGATAACGAAGCTACTGTGTAGTTTAGTGGCTCCTGTGTCCTGTCATTCTGGTACATTGGCACTACATTGGCTGTCTTCCATTCCTTTGGCAACTCCCTCTTTTCACTGATGAGTCGAAGAGTTAATGGGAGGCTCAAGTCCCCGGCTACATCTTTCAGTCTTCACAAATACCATTTGTGGTTAACAGTATGTTGGTGGGTGAGTGTTTATGACTCTTATGTTGCTTACATTATGTTGGTAGGTTAAAGTTGTTAAGCCTTATTTAAAATCTGATTTAATTTGTAACTATTCAAGTACACATGAAATCAGCACTTCATGCTCATATCTGAGTGACTGTTTGTGTTTGTGGGTGTGTGTGCTAATTATGCCTGGACCATATAAATATAGACATCATTTACCTCACTTTCACGTATTGAAACACATTCCGAAGTTCATGAACAGTAACAATTCAGCAAATATTATTAATATATTTATTTCTTTGGTAACTCCATATCCCACACAAAAACAAGCAACACACTGGATTTCATTTTGCTTATTAGATTCTTGGTGTTTATGCAAGATAAGATCTGTGTTTATGAAAGAGAAATCAGAAGCCGTTGTAGCCCAGCTGTGGGAGCGTCCTCCGCGGCCTCGTAGCCCAGCTGTGGGAGCGTCCTCCACGGCCTCGTAGCCCAGCTGTGGGAGCGTCCTCCGCGGCCTCGTAGCCCAGCTGTGGGAGCGTCCTCCGCGGCCTCGTAGCCCAGCTGTGGGAGCGTCCTCCGCGGCCTCGTAGCCCAGCTGTGGGAGCGTCCTCCGCGGCCTCGTAGCCCAGCTGTGGGAGCGTCCTCCGCGGCCTCGTAGCCCAGCTGTGGGAGCGTCCTCCGCGGCCTCGTAGCCCAGCTGTGGGAGCGTCCTCCGCGGCCTCGTAGCCCAGCTGTGGGAGCGTCCTCCGCGGCCTCGTAACCCAGCTGTGGGAGCGTCCTCCGCGGCCTCGTAGCCCAGCTGTGGGAGCGTCCTCCGCGGCCTCGCAGTCCAGCTGTGGGAGCGTCCTCCACGGCCTCGTAGCCCAGCTGTGGGAGCGGCCTCGTAGCCCAGCTGTGGGAGCGTCCTCCGCGGCCTCGTAGCCCAGCTGTGGGAGCGTCCTCCGCGGCCTCGTAGCCCAGCTGTGGGAGCGTCTTTCGCGGCCTCGTAGCCCAGCTGTGGGAGCGTCCTCCACGGCCTCGTAGCCCAGCTGTGGGAGCGTCCTCCGCGGCCTCGTAGCCCAGCTGTGGGAGCGTCCTCCGCGGCCTCGTAGCCCAGCTGTGGGAGCGTCCTCCGCGGCCTCGTAGCCCAGCTGTGGGAACGTCCTCCGCGGCCTCGTAGCCCAGCTGTGGGAGCGTCCTCCGCGGCCTCGTAGCCCAGCTGTGGGAGCGTCCTCCACGGCCTCGTAGCCCAGCTGTGGGAGCGTCCTCCGCGGCCTCGTAGTCCAGCTGTGGGAGCGTCCTCCGCGGCCTCGCAGTCCAGAGTTCCACCCACTCCTCAGCAAATGCTTCTTTTACTGTTCACATAATAAATATTTCTTATTCTTTTCTTTATTATTAAAATATGAGTATTAATTTGGAAATAACCTAGTAAATTATCACTTTTTATCAGATAATCTGTGGAGAAAAATTGGAGATCAAACAAATATGGATGTGAGTGTGGAACATTAGTAAGTCTGGGACACTGTGTTTCGTAGATAATAGTCACCTAAATGTGTCTCACAACTTTGATGTAAACTATTTGTCCATGTGCGCGTGTACCATCCTAGCAGTCTTCACCTTGTTGTGTTAACAGAATCAAGAAATAGCTCTATAGCCCATACTATTCTTGTTGCCTTCTATTCATCTCACCTACCTTGAGGTTCCCTTGAGGTGCTTCCGGGGCTTAGCGTCCCCGCGGCCCGGTCGTCGACCAGGCCTCCTGGTTGCTGGACTGATCAACCAGGCTGTTGGACGCGGCTGCTCGCAGCCTGACGTATGAGTCACAGCCTGGTTGATCAGGTATCCTTTGGAGGATATGTTATGTTATATATGTTAAGATTTTTGCTATCGTCGATGTTGCTATTTCTCCACTCGTTCGTAGCATGAAGTAGTTGCGTTTTGTTGTCTTTGATTTCATTCTCTGCCTTGTGTATCTGATCACGAATCAGATCTTGACGATTTTTTATCGTGAAGGCTTGATTCCTTGCTGCTGGGTCGTGCGTTTAGGAAATTGCTTGGGTAATTTAGGAAAGACTTGGGTAAATACTGGTTCAGTAACAGGGTTGTTGATTTGTGGAACCAGAAAAACGGCCAGCCTACTCATGAGAAACTCTCCAGACACAAAACAGAACGCTTTAAAAGAGACCAACGTCGTCTATGCCTTCAAATGCCCTCTTGGGGACTGTAAGCTCCAAAAAACCCAGTATATAGGCAAGACAACACCATCTCTTTCTAGGCGTTTAACGATGCATAAGCAACAGGGCTCCATTAAGGAACATATAATCTCTTCCCACAACCAAACCATCGCCAGAGAAATCCTAGTAAACAACACAGAAATCATCGATAGATATAGCGATAGCAGGCGGCTTGACGTTTGCGAGGCACTACACATCAAGAAGTCAACACCAGCAATCAACAGCCAATTATTGCACAACTATATTCTACCCACCTCAAGACTCCGCTCCAATATAGAAGCATCAAGAAATATGGACCATTAGGCTTTCTACAAACACTTCTATTCAATATCCATTGTTTCGTATTCTGTCTTGTGTTGATGAAATTAATACCCTATTAATACTCTTGTTCTGTCTTGTGTTGATGAAATTAATACCCTATTAATACCACATTTTGTTCTGTCTTGTGTTAATGCCACATCACCCCTTCCACCTCACTCAAATGTAGATATAAAATCGGAGATCCGTAAGTTCTATTCAGTTGTGTATTTGTGAACTAAAGTCTTTGAAAATGTAATAAGTTTTACGAAACGCGCTCGTATCGCGTCAGACTAGAAATAAAAATGAATTTTGGAGAATTGATTTTTGATTTACCTCCAACAGTGAAGCGAAATGTACGAAAGATTGAGAAAATTCGTGTTAGAATTATTAATCTTACTTTTTCGGTCATATTTAATAATATATGTCTACAGGAAAGACTGCTACCAAAATATACTAATATATATATATATATATATATATATATATATATATATATATATATATATATATATATATATATATATATATATATATATATATATATATATATATATATATATATATATATGTCGTACCTAGTAGCCAGAACGCACTTGTCAGCCAACTATGCAAGGCCAAATTTGCCTAATAAGCCAAGTTTTCCTGAATTAATATATTTTCTCAATTTTTTTTCTTATGAAAAGATAAAGCTACCCATTTCATTATGTATGAGGTCAATTTTTTTTTATTGTAGTTAAAATTAACGTAGATATATGACCTAACCTAACCAACCCTACCTAACCTAACCTAACCTATCTTTATAGGTTAGGTTAGGTTAGGTAGCCAAAAAAGTTAGGTTAGATTAGGTAGGTTAGGTCGTCGAAAAACAATTAATTCATGAAAACGTGGCTTATTAGGCAAATCGGGCCTTGCATAGTAGGCTGAGAAGTGCGTTCTGGCTACTAGGTACGACATATATATATATATATACATATGTACGGTAGTGCAGGGGGCGGTATGGTGTCTGGGGGGATTTTAGGCTGGGGGTGCCTGGTAATGTGAATGGACGTAACATTGAACTAGGGAGACTGAGAAGTATGGCGGAGTAGTGGCTAGCTTGATCGTCAGGCGGAGCTAGGTGAGGTACCTAGTAGATTCCTCCTCTCCTCCCTACATGTGAGATAACCCCGACTCTTGAGTGACTTCCCCAGGGAAGTCACTCTTCTCCCCTGCCTGTAACTGTGGATTCATTGGTCCGCCAGTTTTCAAGTTATATATTTTCCATTATTATGGTTACAAAAATAATGATACAAAATAAGATGATACAAAAATCAGCATGAAAATTACCTCTGCTGAAGACATTGGTAAACTACAAACAGATATTAACAAAGTTTTCGATTGGGCAGCAGAAAATAACATGATGTTTAACGGGGATAAATTCCAGGTACTCAGATACGGCAAAAATGAGGATCTTAAACATAATACTGGGTACAAAACACAATCGAATCTGCCCATAGTAGGAAAACAGCATGTCAAGGATTTGGGAATAATGATGTCCGACGACCTAACGTTTAGGGAGCATAACCAAGCAAGTATTGCGTCAGCCAGAAAAATGATAGGATGGATTACGAGAACCTTCAAGTCCAGAGATCCCATCACAATGGTTGTACTCTTCAAATCACTTGTGTTGTTCCGTCTTGAGTACTGCTCAGTACTCACTTCCCCCTTTAAAGCAGGAGAGATTGCTGAAATTGAGGGAATACAGAGAACATATACAGCACGCATAGACAAGATAAAGCACCTAAATTATTGGGATCGTCTCAAAGCTCTCCAAATGTACTCACTAGAAAGGAGACGAGAGAGATACCAAATAATATACACATGGAAAATACTGGAGGGACAGGTCCCAAATCTGCACAGTAAAATAACAACGTACTGGAGTGAACGACATGGAAGGAAATGCAGAATAGAACCAGTGAAGAGCAGAGGTGCCATAGGCACAATCAGAGAACACTGCATGAACATCAGAGGTCCACGGTTGTTCAACGTCCTACCAGCGAGCATCAGAAATATTACAGGAACAACCGTGGACATCCAGACGGGAGACATCTCCTGTCCACAAGGCTAATCATAGCCCGTGCTTCTTGCCCCGCTCCTGTGCCAGGTAAGTTACGGGCTCACCATAGCCCGTGCTACTTGGAACTTGTTCCGAGTAGCTGAATCTATAACAACAACAACAACGTGGACATCTTCAAGAGGAAACTAGATTGTTTCCTCCAAGGAGTGCGGGACCAACCAGGCTGTGGTGGGTATGTGGGCCTGCGGGCCGCTCCAAGCAACAGCCTGGTGGACCAAACTCTCACAAGTCAAGTCTGGCCTCGGGCCGGGCTTGGGGAGTAGACAAACTACCAGAACCCCATCAACCAGGTAACAGGTATGGTTACGTCCCTGGACCTAGATTCAGGAAGCTCTGTGTATTTCTTCGTAAGTGGGTTTGCTACGAAGGTTCCTAAGTGCACCCTAAGAAGATGCTTAGGTGCGATTCAATAACGTCCACTTAGGAAGAAATTTGTTGGTTCACCTACGTGCCGATAGAGGTCACTACTGTGTTTCGTTTGGCCAATCAGAGAGCAGCAACATTCTTCATATTGAAGATTTATCGCTGGTTTATCGGAGCTCTACTGCCTCATATTTACGTCGAATTTTCTTATAAAATTAGTATATTTCGAAGTAAAACAATGTTTTTTCAACTTCTACAGCCAGCACCGACATTGTAGTAAACAAATATGTTACATTTGTTGTTTACCTACGTAATTCTAAGAGATACTGTGTAGCTGTCCGTGTTGCTCGGAAGATGCGCTGACAATTATTGTATATATTTACAGAATTTACCCAAGGGCCACTAACTATCTAGTGACCTCGAAAAGGACAGAAAGCCGGCGGCTTGTTAAAGGGCCCGCCAATTGTCTTAATGATATTTTTTAGCTGGAATTTGGCATTTACGGCTTCAGCGGGTAGACGGTTCCATGGGTTTATAGCCCTCTTGGTGGAAAAAAACATCTGTTTTCAGTCCTACTTGAGAGAACATACTCTCCAACACTATATCTGTGATTGTCCTGTTATCAGTGACTTCATACCAAATGGTATGAGGTATTTTGAGCTCTTCATACACTCAGGAATATTGGAAGATATTCTTGTGCTGCACCCAGATTTTGCCAGTGGAGGCTAATAGATCAGCATTAAGTATTTTGTTCTCTCCTAATTCCATGTATGACTGGCCATCCTGTGAGGTGAGGATGTTGGATGAGCTTGTAGCTGGTTTTTGATCTACACTGTGTGGTCCTTTATACAGAATAGGGAAGCAGCACATTGCTGTGTATACCTAAACATGTTTAAAAATGCATTGTTTGAGAGAAGTCTTGTAGAAACTGGTAAGAGTAATTATAATATAATGTTTCCATGATTCAGTGCTTACCTCTTGTGAAAATTGCTTAGAGTTGTTTAGTCAGAGTTGATTTGTTTTTTGTATTGAGGCTGGTATTTTCTAAATTGATTCCATGTACAGTATGTCTAACCTTCCTGTGAGATGGGAGTATTAGATAAACTTATAGCTAGTTTTTTATCTACACTGTGTAATATTCCATATAGAATAGGGTAGTAGTACATTGCTGTGTATACCTAATCTTCTTAATAAAAAAAATCAGTAATAAAGATTTTAAATTATAGTTTGTATTATTACAAATTCAGTACTGTATTATCCTTATTAAATCATGTTGACCATGGATCATTAAGATCTCATGTTGATATGTAATAGCCATATTTCTTTTGAACTGCTAATCCATGCTAATCATTCATTAAATTGTGCATTATGTCTCAATTTTTCACTTCCTTGGATATACTGTACGGTACAAAAAGATAGGATAAAAATAAACCAGTAATATTTCTTTCATTATATTTTTCATTTAAATAACTGCATCAATATTTTTACAGCTGACAGGATTTGTTTTACCATACAGGTGCATTATTTGTTAAAAAAAATTTGGTTTATTGTTACACACAATGGTGCTACATAGCCTTCCCAGCTAGGTGCCTTCTTTTAATACTTACTGATTAAAAAATAAATAATAAATACATTTTATTCAGGAAAAGTACATACAGTTGATTTACAAACATAATGTTGGATTTATAGACAGAGCTAGTACATACAATACCTAAAGTCACTAATACTCATAGCATTTCGGGCAAAGTGTGGGGGGAAAAACACAGACTAAAACTTAATAGTAATCGGGATTAGGTATAAATTGTGTTGAAAGAAGGAATAAAAAATACAAAAAGGGGGGTTAACATAGCATAAATCAGCAATTGCACATGTTGGTGAACAGCGTTGTTTAAAAAATAGCAAGACATGGGTTGACATTTAGGAGGTAAGTTAGGTTACATGGAGTTAATTAGGCAGTACTTGGTTTAACTCTTAAACTGGTTGAGAGAGGTACAGCCTTTGACATGATTCGGGAAGTCATTCCACATTCTGGGTCCCTTGATTTGTAGAGCACTTCTAGTTTGGTTACATACAGCCAAATTGAGTAACAGGAAGAGGTCTTGGACACAAATTTGTTCCATGCTAAATGTAGAGGAATCAGCTGAGTATTCCTCAAATAAAATAAGTTGCCTCAGCTTATAAGGTAAATAAATGCCCGAAACGCTTTGCGTAATAGTGGCTTTAGGCATTGTATGTACTAGCTATACCTATAAGTTAAACAATCCTTGTAAATATTTATTGTATGTATGTACCTTACCTAAATAAAATTGTATTGTATTGTATTGTAAAATAAGCATTTCTCAAATAAGTAGCTACCTCACCTCACTGCCTTACTGCTACATAGCCTTCCCGGCATGGTGCCTTCTTTTGATAATTACTTGTTCCACACCCAAATTGTATAACAGGAAGAGGTCTTGGACCCCTACTTCCCTCTTTCTTTTTTAATAATCTATATAGTCATAATTATAGCTTTAAGTATTCAATGAATAAAGTTTGTGACATTTTAACCCTTTTCCTTACCTAACATCATTTGTGCAGCATATTTTTATTTTATGTCTCACCCAGATTTAATTTCAAAATAAAACCAAACTAAATAAATTAGAAATGGGTATGTATAGCTAAGGTACACCTTTACTACTAGGTGAACAGGGGCATTTGGTGATAGTAAATGATCCCATCAGGCAGGGCTCATCATCTTCTCTCATATTTCATGTTCACCAGTGTTTATTTACTTAATTTATTTTATTACTTATTTATTTATTTGTATATATACAAGAAGGTACATTGGGTTTGTGAGAATATATTGGATAGTACAGTATTTACATTCTTGTAAAGCCACTAGTACGCGCAGCGTTTCGGGCAGGTCCTTAATCTAGCAGATAATTTTAAGTAGGTAATTTCTATCAGAATTGATAAATGATAAAGATACATTGCAAGAGAAAAATGAGATGAGAGAGCTAAGTATATTAAAGCACATTGTTATATTAAAGCTCTGATTGATTACATTGACAGCTTGATTAGTAACTTAAACAAGATTAATAGACACCATACAGTAGATTGACAGCACATTAATAACTACTGGTATAATATCTTGCTATTATAAAACTAATTCTACTATCATCAAACACATATTTACTTCAAGTTTCAAGCAGAGAATGCATATATAACTAACACGAAGGACTCCTCTTCACTACATTCACCAGCTGTAATATTTTGGTCATGTTCCAATATCATAAATCGATCCCAGTGTTATGTAGTAGAGAAAAAATGACTTATATCCAGTTTACGTAAAGCTACAAGTGGTCGAAACCACACTTAAATCCCGGAATGAACTTATGAAGGTTTTTCCACTTAGGGTAGCTCTTTGAATACAGACGTAGCCGCCACGAAGGCACTAAGAGGAAAAACGTTCTTAGCTAAGAGGAAAAACCTTCGTAAGTACCTTCCTGAATCCGGCCCCTGGTACTTAAATGTACTAAGCCCTCTTCTAGTTTTCCCTGTGCATGGATCCGTAACCTACTATTAGTACTCATCTCGACCCTTAAGTCAACCACCAAAGATCCTCCGCTCCACTCAGCCCACAGGTCTTGATGAATCTTATATGTCTTTACGAATTTTCCTATCGTTCTCAAATTTCGTGTCAGTTACTCTAGAATTAAACCTACAGAACGCCCATGATTCACCGTGCAGCATGCAATATTCCACACAAGAAAAATTCTTGTTTCCCCTACCTCCCTAGGAGGGTGGAAGGAAATAATAAAATAAATTCCCACCCTCAGTTCTAACTGGCTAAGGTCATTAATTCTATGTACCGGGGGTGGGGGTGGGGGGGGGATGATGGACCTTGGAGTCGCTAATCCACGCCGATGACCGCTTTATCCTTAATCCCCTTAATGCGTAATATACCGTCTCCCCTACCAAGGGACGCACAAATTCAATGAGAACAAATACACAAATCACAATACAAGAATCCCATTTAACATTTCAGGTTAATATAGTACTCTCTAAGAGTGTAATAGTGTACATCCACCGCACTAGATTTTAACCCATTAACGTTCCAAGATAATATCCTCACTCTACTTAATGATTAATAATAAAACTACCATTGCCCTGTCCGTCACATTCCATGGGATACGAGTTTTTCTTAGACACTCTTCCATCACCGTAACATTTTTGCTTTCTCCTCACTTGCACAACATCTTCTAACATCAAAAGTAATATTATTCACATCTATTTTTTTAAATTCTGTATACCGTTTTAATTTAACCTTTGTTTCAACATCTGTCACTACAGAAGGTTGAACACCGCTAACACTACTAGAAAGTGCCTTTTCCTGACTATCCTCTATCATCAATACGTCATGTTCTTCCTTACTTTCTTCTACACACGTTTCACTTTCCATTTCACGTCCTGTTTCACTTACCATTTCACGTCCTGTTTCACTTTCCATATCACGTCCTGTTTTACTTTCCATTTCACGTCCTGTTTCACTACCATCTTCACCCAGTCTACCCTCCATAGCTAATTTTTCTAATGTCTCGATCCTCTTGTCTAGTTTTTTTTTTTTTTAGATATTCCAATATTTGAGTACCAACCTCCGGCCGAGTTCACTATACTGTCCTGAACCTTGTTTCCACAAGGTTTAATTTTTTCAGCTGCGTTTCCTACTTTCCCTAGGCTCGCCTTAATTGCCTCCGCTCTTTTCACACACACATTGTTCATAGGGGGCTGTCATTGGCTTCCAGCTGTTCCTTCTATGTTCCTACTGCACAATCTTTCCATCCTTCGAGGATACATCTATCCTGCTTGTAGGACGTATCCTAGAGTCTCTCAGATGAGGCTTCATGCGGCATAGATAGGAACCAGCATTGTGGCTGCCTCGACAATTGCAACAAGATGATACGATTTTTTCACCGTTTTTAATCTTGACTCTACACTCTCGAGAGTCGTGTTTCTTACCACAGTATCAACACCTGGGGTCAAACCGGCATTTCCAAGCCAATATGTTCCCAACGAGAACACTTCATGCATAATATGGGCTCCTCAATGTATTTTGCAACTTTCCTGTAACCTAGTCCTTGCACAAAAATTCTATCTGGAGCCTCGATCACCCTTTACCAAAGCTACATCTTGGCTTTGTTTTTCACCACGAAAACCCTCTTTGCCTCTGTTTCTCTTTGCCCAAACAACACTCTCATTGTTGAGAAGAAGATAATCATGATCCAAATAAGTTGGATACTTATTAGTTACTGCCAAATCAGGAAAAATGCAAAAACATATGCCCTATATAAATATATATATATATATATATATATATATATATATATATATATATATATATATATATATATATATATATATATATATATATATATATGTCGTACCTAGTAGCCAGAACTCACTTCTCAGCCTACTATTCAAGGCCCGATTTGCCTAATAAGCCAAGTTTTCCTGAATTAATATATTTACTATATTTTTTTTCTGATGAAATGATAAAGCAACCCTTTTCTCTATGTATGAGGTCAATTTTTTTTTATTGGAGTTAAAATTAACGTAGATATATGACCGAACCTAACCAACCCTACCTAACCTAACCTAACCTATATTTATAGGTAAGGTTAGGTTAGGTAGCCAAAAAAAGCTAGGTTAGGTTAGGTTAGGTAGGTTAGGTAGACGAAAAAACATTAATTCATGAAAACTTGGCTTATTAGGCAAATCGGGCCTTGAATAGTAGGCTGAGAAGTGCGTTCTGGCTATTAGGTACGACATATATATATATATATATATATATAAATTCAACTTAATTTCTGTATTCTCTGTTAACCCCCAATGTACCTTCTTGAATATAAATAAATAAATAAATAAATAAATAAATAAACATATAATGTGTGTGTAAATGACAGCGGCGTCAAACAGCCTGGTAGACCAAACAACAAATCGGAGGAGGCCTGTTCCTCTGGGGTAATTAGCTCTGGGAAATTACACGGACCCCTTGGGTATCATGGGCCAGATTCACGAAGCCGTTACACAAGCACTTACGAACCTAAACATCTTTTCTAAATCTTTGGCGGCTTTGTTTACAATTATTAGACAGTTAATGAGCTCCGAAGCACCACGAAGCTGTGTATAACAATATCAACAGTTGATTGGGAAGTTTTCATGTTTTTAAACTGTTTAATAAATGTTATCAAAGCCGGCAAAGATTGAGGAAAGATGTACACGTTTGTAAGTACTTGCGTAACTGCTTCGTGAATCGGGCCCATGATGACTATGGGGTGCACAATAAACTAAGACTCAGGATGAGTATGTGGTTCAAAATATATACTTTAATAACAAAAATGTGAAACTATATTTTTATGTTTCTGAATTTCTGATGATATAGACTATATAAGGTTTAAAATTAAGTTAAGAGTTGTATTTGTGGATGCCATTCCAAGGCTTTGGGCCTTCTTTTGAAAATTACCTGCTTGTGGCTGACATATGTAATCTGACTGTGTCAGCCATAATTCACCTAGACATCGATACTGCGTCATAATTAACATCATCAATAAATGATGATGATAAGAGTGCAATTAAGGAATCTTTTCAACTTGATAGGAAATTGTTAAGTCCTAAATATATCTTGGTTCTTATACTTGAAATATTGTTACATTCAACGTTTGAAAATAAAGTTTATATCTGTATCTTTAATAAAAAACATTAATGTTTATCAGCGCATCTCTGTGAATTACATATTTTATCAGTATTGTGTAGCCTGTTTTCCCCGCCTGGCTGGACAATTTCAATTTCTTTCTTTATTATGCACCCCATACCCATCCCGTGAGCGGTGGTGTAAAAGATTACAGAGGCACATAATCGGTTCAGGAACTGAACCCTCTAGTTCGTTTAGCTAAGCAAATAACAATTTTTGATGCTAGTTACAAAATTATTAATGTTATATACACATGTACACACTCATACATACATGTACATATATATATACTTGTTTTGTTTACTTTCCGCTTAAGGTCTTCTACGGGGTTCCTCGTGATTCGTTGAAATTTGGAGTCGTCACTTAGGATGTCGCTAATTTTGTTCATGTATTCATGGGTAGGAATCAATACATATGTTGCTGTTTTGTCGGCTTTTCTTATTGTTACGTCTTTCAGATTTTTTAGTTGTTTCGCTGCTTCTTTGAGTCGTGGGGTTAAGATTGTAGATGAATATGTTCCTCGTTTTTTCCCTGCTTCTGCAAGTAGCTCAGCTTGAAGTGTGTCAGTGGTGATGACTTTTTTGTTGTCTTCTAGCTTATGGATATCGTTCAGAAGCATTTCGATTTCCAGGCGTTTTTGATGCATCTTTGGTTTAGATAAGAATTGACAATTTAGACCAAGATTTAAGAGGTCTCGTTGGTCCTGGGTAAGATCATAAGAAGTCAGGTTAAAGTAGCCATCTTTAGGACGAGGGATTTTTAGCTGTCCACCGTTTAGGGATGTTAACTTACGGAGTGTCTTTGTTTCTACAAGAGTTTTATGTTGTTGTTTCAGGTTAAATAGTTCACTGTTGATGGTTTGCTTGAGTTGGATAGGGATGTCGTACTGGGTCCATTTGTTTAACAGATGCTCCGCCTGCTCTATAAAGGTTTGGAGGGCTTCCTTCTTCTTGTTTAGTTGATGCCGAATGAGCTCTTGCCTATACCTATAGGTAAACTCTGTATTGCGGACTGCTGGGTCATGTGGGTTTATATTGGTGTATACTGGCAGCAGGTTTTCTTTCAAACATGTTTCATTGAATATGACCGCATATTCTGTATTTATTATTTTCTGGTTTAGGGCTTCTATCCCTCTAACTATTTTCTTAGCATCAGGGCTTAATTGGAATAGGAGTTCTCCAAAACTCATTTTCGTACTTTTAAGGTGAAGAAAAGAAGTGATTTACTATAGAGTGTATTACACTTATTTGTATAATTTGCACGACGTTTCGAACCTCCATGGTTCATTCTCAAGTGAACAGATCTTACAATACTAGTTGATTTTATACCCGCATTAGGTCAGGTGATAATACAATGAAGGTGAAAAACATGGGGGGATACATAAGGGATAAATATAGGGGCTGCAGAAGGCTTATTGGCCCATACGAGGCATCTCCTATCTAAACACAAAGATTAATCCAGTGTAATTGGCCTGTTATGTTGGACATTGTCTTCTGTGTTGGCATCGATATGTTCTTGTCTTGTCCTTACTCTCATGGTGGGTAGAGTAAATAGTTCCGTGATTTGGGTGTTCATGGTAGGTCGCTCTTTTCTTATGTGAATTGCCTCAAGAATTTGTAATCTTCTTGAATCTTGGGTTTTGTCTATTATGCAAGTATTCTTGTTCAACATTTCTCTTGTTAGAGTAATGTCATGGGCTTGTCTCATGTGATTCCTAGGGGCACCAGATTGAAGATGGCATGTCAAACGCCTCGTCAGCTTGGTCGACGTCATACCTATGTACTTACATTGAAGGTTACATCCTTCGTGGGGGCAAGTGTACATGTATACAACGCTTGACTGCTGTAGGGGGTTCTCCGTCGGCTTCGGGCTGTTTTTGATAAGGAGTTCGGAAGTCTTCTTGGTTTTGTAGAATATTATCAGGTTTATGTTTTGGTTAGGAGTAGTGCTTTTTACTCCTTTACGGATTATTTCTTTCATTATTCTTTCCTCTTTTATATGTTCACTGTGCATGGTTGATTTGTAATATAATTTTATTGGGGGTGTTGTGGTTTCTGTTCTAGGTTCTGAATTATACCAACGGTCCAAGTGTCTTCTTATAGCAGCGTTTATTTCCGCGTTGCTATATCCGTTGTTCACCAATACCTGAGTTACTCTTTCAAACTCTCTACTCACGTTGCTCCATTCAGAGCAGTGGGTAAGCGCTCGACGAATATAAGCATTGAGAACACTGGCTTTGTATCTTTGGGGGCACTCACTTCTACCGTTCAGGCATAATCCTATGTTGGTGGGCTTGGTATATACGTTGGTGCTTAAAGAGGTTCCTGTTTTTGTTATTAGTACATCCAAGAATGGCAGACTGTTATTTTCACTATTTTCATGTGTAAATCGGAGTACTGACTCTCTCTAGGTGTCTTTTTAGGTCAATTAGTTCATCTGAGTCTTTTACTATTACGAATATGTCATCTACATAACGGCAGTATACAGTTGGTTTTTGTCTGCTACTGAAGACCCTATCTTCGATGGTTCCCATATAAAAATTAGCAAATAAAACTCCTAAGGGGGAGCCCATTGCTACTCCGTCTATGACCCAGCAGTCCGCAATACAGAGTTTACCTATAGGTATAGGCAAGAGCTCATTCGGCATCAACTAAACAAGAAGAAGGAAGCCCTCCAAACCTTTATAGAGCAGGCGGAGCATCTGTTAAACAAATGGACCCAGTACGACATCCCTATCCAACTCAAGCAAACCATCAACAGTGAACTATTTAACCTGAAACAACAACATAAAACTCTTGTAGAAACAAAGACACTCCGTAAGTTAACATCCCTAAACGGCGGACAGCTAAAAATCCCTCGTCCTAAAGATGGCTACTTTAACCTGACTTCTTATGATCTTACCCAGGACCAACGAGACCTCTTAAATCTTGGTCTAAATTGTCAATTCTTATCTAAACCAAAGATGCATAAAAAACGCCTGGAAATCGAAATGCTTCTGGACGATATCCATAAGCTAGAAGACAACAAAAAAGTCATCACCACTGACACACTTCAAGCTGAGCTACTTGCAGAAGCAGGGAAAAAACGAGGAACATATTCATCTACAATCTTAACCCCACGACTCAAAGAAGCAGCGAAACTGCGAAACTGCTGAAACAACTAAAAAATCTGAAAGACGTAACAATAAGAAAAGCCGACAAAACAGCAGCATATGTATTGATTCCTACCCATGAATACATGAACAAAATTAGCGACATCCTAAGTGACGACTCCAAATTTCAACGAATCACGAGGAACCCCGTAGAAGACCTTAAGCGGAAAGTAAACAAAACAATTACAGCAATCAACGCAAAGAAAGGTAGTGTGCATTTCAATAAACTTCAAGGCGACTATGGCTTAGGATATGCCTACGGCAATGTTAAGACGCATAAACCAGGTAACCCACTACGCCCTATAATCAGCCAAATATATATATACATACACATACATATTTAATCACCCACACACATAAACACATCAATAATCTTTGTGACACAAGTGATCAACAAGAGGCTCACAACAGTCACTATACAATTTAAGACACTTTACATTTATGATGAGTCACACAGTTACTAGTCTTGCTCCACACCCACCTAATTGGACGGAAGCTTTACAGCCATGTACATGTATTATCTACAGTAAGCAAATTTTGGATACTTCGCTAAGATTTCGGGCAGCACATCATTATGAATGAAGTACTTACACACACTGATGCCAATAGTTTTCTTGTGTCCTGACACTGGCGATGGGGTTGTATTATTTATTTAACGAAATATATATATATATATATATATATATATATATATATATATATATATATATATATATATATATATATATATATATATGTATATATATATATATATATATATATATATATATATATATATATATATATATATATATATATATATCCCACCAGGAGACTCGAACCCTAGCCAGCACAGAAGCCTTCCAGCAACTGGCATAACAGGTACGCCTTAACCCGCTCCACCACCCGCTCAGACCCTTAAAAGAGATGGTAATTTCGGAGATTACCTCCGAAATTACCATCCCTTTTAAGTGTCTGAGCGGGTGGTGGAGCGGGTTAAGGCGTACCTGTTATGCCAGTTGCTGGAAGGCTTCTGTGCTGGCTAGGGTTCGAGTCTCCTGGTGGGAAAGTGTTCTAAAGTTGTATACTTAACTCTCGTGTTTAGGAGAGTTGTGCCTTATATATATATATATATATATATATATATATATATATATATATATATATATATATATATTTCTTGAAATTTTGTCACATTAACATCTACATCTGTCGTTCTTCTGACACAGATTTTTAAGGTTAATTAACATATATGCAAATTACAAAATTTATTAGCTGGAGTGCAGAGCTTCACACACTTAATGCTAGCCATCAAGTAACTATCAAAATGCATATATCTTTGCTTCCACTTCAGTTATATATATGACAAAGGATTTAAAATGTGCCTATATTTCTGCTTTTCTGATGACATTAAAAACTTTCGTTTATTACAGTATCTACATAAAATTAACATTTATCTTCATTAGGTTGTAGTTCCCATCAATAGGGAGAGCGTCGGTCAAAAAAAAATTTGTTTAAATATAAATATCTTTCCTCTCAATATATGCCCGAAACGCTATGCGTACTAGTAGCTTTAGGTATTGTATGTACTAGCTCTATCTATAAATCCAATATTATGTTTGTAAATCGACTATTTATGTACTTTCCTGAATAAAATGAACTTTACTTTACTAATATCTAATCTCTGTGACTAAAACGTAAGAACGACTTTATCTATGCTTTTTTGATAACATATACAATTATAAGCTTTATTAGTTAATCTCTATTAATTAAACAATATATCAGAAAGTGTGTAGGGTTCGGTGTTCCATGTGCGAAGAGACATGGGAGATTTTACATCAGTACAGTAAATGGTTTAAGTAGCGAACGCATACTAACGAATAACGATTAGTATAGCCCAACACTATTGTTCTATGAAATCGATTTAACTTCCAGACATATATTTTTCAATAAGTCTTAAATGTTTTCTGGCAAGTTATGTTAGATATTATTAGAAATACGTATTCTACTTGTTAATATAATAAATTAAATTTGCGATCATTTAAGGAGAGAAGTGCGACGACTGGATCACTGTGTACATAAGGTTGATATCATGCAGATGCAGTCTCCGTGGTGTAGTGGTAAGACACTCGCCTGGCGTTCCGCGAGCGCTATGTCATGGGTTCGTATCCTGGCCGGGGAGGATTTACTGGGCGCAATTCCTTAACTGTAGCCTCTGTTTAACGCAACAGTAAAATGTGTACTTGGATGAAAAAACGATTCTTCGCGGCAGGGGATCGTATTCCAGGGACCTGCCCGAAACGCTACGCGTACTAGTGGCTGTACAAGAATGTAACAACTCTTGTATATATCTCAAAAAAAAAAAAAAAAAAAAAAATATATGCCAACAAACACTTTCCAGACAACAATATATCATGGATAAGTCGCTCCACAACATTGACACCTGGACCGTTGACTTCCTGTGAGGCCACATATTTACTTATTTCATAATGGAAGTATATTATTTCATAGTAAATATATGTTTTCTCGTGTTCTGCATTAAGCACTAACATTATAGTGAATGAATATACCATATTTCTTCATTATTTAAGTAATGCTAGGAGGCTTTGAGTAGCTTTGGGTCATTAGGTGAACAGAATCTCCAATAGATAGGGCGAGAGTGGAAACTTATTTTAGAATTGATTTATCTTTGTCCTCCAACAAGATATATTTCCTTTGGTGCACTCACAATAACGAGCATATCTCTGTCTTTCTGAAGGCATATAATATTTTAGGCTTTATAAGCGTATCTTTGTTAATTACGCACTATATTGGCAAGTGCATAGGCTTCTGCACTCCATGACCGACAAGCTACTGAATGCCACTATAAAAACGTATGTATCTTCACTTGAGCTTCATATATGTCTATGGTAAAGTATATAAAATGAAGCTTATATTTCTATCTTTCTTAAAATATCTAAAACATATGTGTTTATTAACGAATTTACGTGAAATAAGCATTGTTCTGAGAGAGTTGCTCTGTCGATCAGTTTGTGCGAGGTCGGAACTCTGCGATTATTAAAACACATGTATCTTCATTAGAACTTTATATATTTCTATGGTAAAGTAGTTAAAATGAAGCTTATATTTCTATCTTTCATAAGACATATAAAACATTTGTTTATTAACCAATTTACGTGAAATAAGCATTGTTCTGAGAGAGTTACTCCGTTGCTCGATCTGTGCGGGATCGGAGCTCGCCGATTATAAAAATACACGTATCTTCGCTTTAAATACAAATATGCCCATGGTAAGGCATTTAAAATGAAGATTATGTTTCTATCTTTCTTGAGACGTATAAAACTCTTACGTTTATTAACGATTTTGCGTGAAATAAGCATTGTTCTGAGATGAATATTGCGAATTTCCAGCTCTACGACCGATGAAAAATGCAACTTTTATACAACTACAAATATCTTCAGTTTTACTTTAAATTTTGTCCTGAAAGGGTTTTCATATATAGATCCAGTTTCTGCCGTTCTTCTGACATGAAAAGACCTTTGGTTTATTAAGTTATTAAGATGTTTTCAACAATATTACTAGGGCGTTCACCGATTCCAACATGGGCGACCCTTTTGGAAACGCATAGAAACGCAACACTTAGGTTGACCCGATTGACAGACTGGTTATATTCCAACAGGGTCTGAGACATATCTACCTGAATACCAACGTATCCGCCACGAAGACGCTAAGAAGAAAAACATTCGTAAGTACCTTCGTGAATCTAGCCCCTGCACTCCATGATCGATAAGCTACTGAATGCCACTATAAAAACATATGTATCTTCACTTGACCTTTATATATGTCTATGGTAAAGTATTTAAAATGAAGCATATATTTCTATCTTTCTTAAGACATATAAAACATTTGTGTTTATTAACGAATTTATGTGAAATAAGCATAGCTAGTTCTGAGAGATAGTTGCTCTGTCGATCAATCTGTGCGGGGTCGGAGCTCGGTGATTATAAAAATACAAGTATCATCGCTTTAAATTCAAATATGCCCATGGTAAGGTATTTAAAATGAAGCTTATGTTTCTATCTTTCTTGAGACATAAAACTCTTATGTTTATTAAGGAATCTGCGTGAAATAAGCATTGTTCTGAAATTAATAATTTCGTTGATCCATAAAACCACGTACAAAACTCAGGCAAATCATAACATAGAACGAAAAGGCAATGTAAAGGATCTGGGTGTACTCATGTCGGAAGACCTTACCTTTAAAGAACACAATAAAGTAGCCGTCACAACTGCAAGAAAAATGACAGGTTGGATAACAAGAACTTGTCACACTAGAGATGTGTAGCGAGTAGATTATCCCAATAATATACTCGCTCCAAATATAGTGTTAATATTCCTGTCAACCTTTGGAGATGAATGAGGTGAGGCGTTGCCCGGGCAACACGGTGAGGTGTTGCCCGAGCAATATAAGCAGCAAGAATAGCAAACATTAACTAGTCTACTTTCAAGTGTGGTCTAGAGCAGACACTTGCGAGATACTGTACCAACGCTCAGTGCGCTCAACTCACACCAACGTATCACCTGTGTACTTCTGTATATTCGACCAAATATATATATAGTATCTTAGTGTCTGTGTTTATTTGTCACCATACTTTACGTAACAATAGAATCGTTACATTGGTGACCCCAGAGAGTTTCGACGATACCCAGCCACGATGGACTACAACATGGATTCTCACTGGACCTCTACTGCTATTGCTGGCTGTGGACCGCATCCACCTGTCATGGAACACTGCCAACACCCTCGCCACAGCTATGATTTACATCGCGATCATCTCGGCAGTTTCATCAACTACAGCTTGCTGCACAGCGAGTGTTACTTACTCATCTGACAGTTTCATCAGCAACTACATCATGTGGGATCTACAGCCTGTCCTGCCTCCTCTCCGTCGCTGCCAGGGCACTGCTTATTCTACAGGGACTCCCACGACAGCTGCTCTTTCGTCAGATTCATCTACACGTTCACTGCATTTTGATACTCGGCCGACTCAAGCCCTTTGCGCAGTACAGGACTTACAGCTTGCGTTTCCGACACTTCGTCGCCTTCAGGACAATTCAGCTCTAGATGTGATTACCTCGTTGTCCTAACTACGTGCCTACATTACCTCCTAATGTCCTGGTGCCCGAGCCCATCCGCCCCGGATCTAAATGCTCCACCAGCGACCCAAGGACGCAACAATTATGCACATTCTTCTCTCCTGCTACACCGAGCTTGTCCACACACTGCCTACATCTTTTGGTACCAGACTACAATTTCCACAGTCAACAATGTAGTACTCGGCGTGTACAGTCCTAATCAACCCAAGACGCTACAGCTTCGACACAGAGCAGACAGCAGACTACGACCGCATCGAGCCGCCACGCTCTCGCTCCCCGAGTTTAGACACTCACAAATCTCAATCGAGCCGCCACGCTCTCCCACATAGAGCTCCACGACTCCGGCCTCACTCAGCTCTCTGCTCTGCTCCAGGCTTCGTCTCAACGTCTGCGACACTGCTAAATCCAGAGACACATCCGCCGACTATATTTCTTTTATTGCTGAAAACATGTTTTCAGCCACAAAAAAAATAATCCTGAATCCAGAAAAAAATCCCTTTTGTATCATCTGGAAATTTTCAAATATTGCTGATCAAACCTGAGTCTAAATTATTTGTATATATTATGAATTACAGAGGTCCCAGGACAGAGTTTTGAGGAACTCCACTTACATTTTCCCACTCTGATTTAACCCCATTTATACAAACTCATTCTTATCTTTTAGCTAATCATTTATTGTACACACCATACTCAGCCTGTGTAGGGTAGTTTATTGTGCATCCTAGTATTGTGTATGTGTAGTATATATATTTGTGTAGTATATTTGGTATATTTAATGCCTCTAACCTCTCCTCATAGTTCTTGTCCTTCAATTCTGGGAGCCACTTAGTAGCATGTCTTTGCATCTTTTCCAGTTTATGTGCTTCTTAAGATATGGGCACCATACAACCGCTGCATATTCCAGCTTTAGTCTAACAAAAGTCGTGAACAATTTCTTGAGTATTTCGCCATCCATGCATTTAAAAGCTCTGAATATTATCCTTTACCTGCAATTGGTTGTTGCTGTATTTATAGAATATTTGTTCTGCTTTACATTTGTTTATTCTTTTTTTCAAAATTTCTTTCTGCCTCTCTCCTCACTGCCGTGCAGTTGTTTCTCTTTGTATTACTGGTATGTTTGGGGGTTTGGCCTCTTCGTATATTGATTCCATTTTTGTGTCTTTTGGTCTCTGGCCGTCTTGAAATTTCAGTTGAACAAATCCTGTTTCCTAGTTCTGCATCTCTGTTTTGGTATAAATGTTTTGGTTCCTTTATCATATATTTCACAAAATTGACATACTGTGCATTAATTCATCTCAATTACTTCCTTTCCTAACAGCAAGCCTTTCCAGTAAAATTCTTTGAATTCTTTTCTGACTTCCAGCCTAATGTTTGTTTTATCCTAGTGTGTATGATGCCTAGCGTGTGTCTGGTGCCTGTTGTGTTAAATCGAAGATAAATGCATAAGTATAGGTCAGTAATTTCTCCAGCTTTGAAAGGGGCTTTCATTATGCAGCAGTATTCCACTCTAGAGAGCACTAGCGTCTTGAAAACTATCATCATCGGTATAGCATCTCTAGTGTGAAAAGTTCTTGTTATCTATCCTGTCATTTTTCTTGCAGTTGTGACGGCTACTTTATTGTGTTCTTTAAATGTAAGGCCTTCTGACATCAGTACACCCAAATCCTTTACGTAGCTTTTCCGTTCAATGTTATGATTTGACTGAGTTTTGTAAGTGGTTTCCGTTTTTATATTTTCATTTTTTCCGTAGCGCATGAGCTGAAACTTATGTTCGTTAATCACCATGTTATTTTCTGTAGCCCATAGAAAGACCTGATTTACATCTGATTGGAGGTTTGCCGTATCCTCTATGTTGCCTACTCTCGTGAAGATTCTAGTGTCATCTGCAAAGGATGATCAAGTACTATAGGTTGTGTCCTTGTCTATGTCCGATATGAGGATGAGAAAAAGTATTGGAGCAAGCACAGTACCCTTGGGGACTGAGCTCTTTACGGTTGATGGTCGAGATTTTATTTTGTTGGCTACTACACATTGGGTTCTATTAGTCAGGAAGTTGTATATCCATCTGCCTATTTTTCCGGTAATTCCTTTTGAACGCATTTTATGTGCAATAACACAATGGTCACATTTGTCAAAGGCTTTTGCGAAATCTGTGTAAATTACATCAGCGTTTTGTTTGTCTTCCATGGCATCTAGTGCCATGTCAGAGTGGTCCAGCAACTGTGATAGGCAAGAGCGCCCTGTTCTGAAACCATGTTGTCTGGGGTTATGGAGATGCTGTGATTCCATGTATTTTGTGATCTTACTTCTTAGCATTCTCTCAAAGATTTTTATGATGTGCGATGTTAGTGCTATCGGTCTGTAGTTTTTTGCCTCTGCCTTATTTCCTCCTTTATGGGGTGGTGCTATCTCTGCTGTTTTTAGTATGTCAGGGATAATGCCAGTATCTTGGCTTTGTCTCCAAAGAATGTGAAGGGCCTGCGATAACGTTTTTTTACAGTTCTTGATGAATATAGAGTTCCAAGAGTCAGGGCCTAGTGCAGAGTGCATAGGCA
>NC_091184.1:24034716-24054716 GCF_040958095.1 Procambarus clarkii | reverse complement strand
TAGACTTTTGGTCATCATGTATTTGAGTCAATAATCTGAGCCATGGATTATCAGCGGGACGCTTAAAGTCAGAACATGGGGAGGCAGCTCGTTTAAGTTGCTCAATATGGTTACATAACTGTTGTAAGGCTCGAGTAAGTGACGACGCTTCAATCAGCTGGGAAGGTTTGTTATTGTTGACGCAGGGAGAGTCGGTACTCCCCCCGGTAGCCCCTAAGGGGGAGACAGCCGCATTATTCCTGTTGCTAGCTTGGCTGGTTGGGTTCATCCTGATAGGTGTGCTATCATTCTTTACGGCCTTGCCGAGCTTAGAATTGTTTGGCATGGTAGCAGCAGAGATGTACGCAGGCAGATGGGGTAGACTCGTTAATTACGTAGGTAAACAACAAATGTAACATATTTGTTTACTACAATGTCGGTGCTGGCTGTAGAAGTTGAAAAAACATTGTTTTACTTCGAAATATACTAATTTTATAAGAAAATTCGACGTAAATAGGAGGCAGTAGAGCTCCGATAAGCCAGCGCTAAATCTTTAATATGAAGAATGTTGCTGCTCTCTGATTGGCCAAACGAAACACAGTAGTGACCTCTATCGGCACGCAGGTGAACCAACAATTTTCTTCCTAAGTATACCTTATTGAATCGCACCTAAGTATCTTCTTAGGGCGCACTTAGGAACCTTCGTAGCAAACCCACTTACGAAGAAATACACAGAGCTTCCTGAATCTAGGTCCAGGTATCTATTGACTGCTAGGTGAACAGGGGCATCAGGCTGAAAGTAACTTTGCAGCCCATTTCTTTCCACCTCCACCGGGGATCGAACCCAGAACCTCAGGACTATGAATCCCGAGTGCTGTCCACTCAGCTGTCAGGCCCGTAAGGAGCTGATCAGTATTTAAATGGCAGATTTATCCAAATTCCTAAGTGCCCAATCCCCCACAATCTTGAGAGATCAAATTAGAATCTACAACAAGTAATGAGGCATGTACTATGTGCTTACCTCTACTAATGGAGTTGTGCCTTGCCATATTTCTCTTCATAATGGGTAAAATTGGTGATAATGGTATCAAACTTCTGTACTTCTCCATGCAATGGTAACTGGTAAATACAATGGTAACTGAAAAAATTCACAAGGGCCGTGACGAGGATTCGAACCTACGTCCGAGAAACAATGGTAACTGGTAAATACAGTGGTAAATGGTAACTGCTTTATATACTTTACTTAATAAAATTAAAATAGTGAGCTCCATAATTAAGTCTAGTTTGTTATAAACTGTTAGTTGTTCATTTGCTATGTAGAGCAATCAAGAGATTTCAATCTTCAATTTCAGTCAAGCGATTTCACTCTTTTCGACTTCAATCAAGAGATTTCACTCTTGATGCTCTGCTCTAAACAAAAAAATGATGTTACATGATATAGGTATGAGAAGAAAAGTCTATTTTAGCATTTTGCATTGGCTTTTATATTTCATTTATGTATTATTTGTGTTGATTGCCATTATAATGTTAAAATTCTTTCTCATAAAGACTAGAAACCACTATTATCTGTGATTTGAATTTATTTTTAATTTGCTCATGTGTTTGCACTTTGGTAATTTGATCAGCTCGAAAGCTCGAGGAAAGGCAAGTTTAAGAAATGCAAGTTTAAGAAACGCAAGTTTAAGAAATGCAAGTTTAACCGAATTTACTTGCATGCATTTCTTTGAGTTGCCGTTTTTGGTTATACAGTATTTTCCCAGGGAGGACTTACCTTTGTATGTATGTTACCTCTTGACTGATGTCAAGGTCATTTCAGAACTCCAAGTAGGTTGAATAAATCACAAATAATAACTCTACTTCACACTTATCTTGCAGTTACCTTGCGTTGGTTTCGGGGCTTAGTGTCCCCCGCGGCCCGGTCCTCGACCAGGCCTCCTATACACCTACATACACATCTGGTGAGCTGTTGTATTAAAGCCTTATCTTGGTTCTCAGTTTATAATTAGTTTATACAGGTAATCATTTGAGAAAAGATCTGAATCGAACCAGTTTGTGTTTGAGGGTGTGAGGTAGTTTGTGTTTGTGTATATGTTGTGGGTTATCTGAAGATTCCAAGGAGTTGACGACATCAGTCACGAGATGCTGCATAAGAAAGAAAGGCAGTACTGTTCTCTGGTACAACCAGACTTTGTGAACTTGATATTAAAGGTAGTATTATATTTGTCAGTGTAGTGTCTTGTAATATTATCACTGTCATATATGGAACAACAGGAATAAGTTCTGTCTCTTGTATTATAAGAAAGAGTTCAGGATGTATTCTTCATAAACCCATCACGAGGATACATGACTAGTGGCTGGAGGATATCTTATGTGGACGACCTGGTGAACAGTCAGTGCAATATCATCAACTAAAGTGTTCAATGTAATATCACCCTGGTATATGTGTGTTTAATCTCTACTCAATGCATTGACTGGAAAATATTTAATGAAAACACTATTATTGTGACTACACACAGAGATCACACTAACGTGATGCATCAAATGAACAAATCCAAGTTTGTGCCTCGGAGAGGCTACGGGATCCAGTAAGTTCAGTAGAACTTCGGTTTCAACCCTTTTACCCTGTCGTAGCTCAGTCGATTAAGGCAGTGTCTGGGATGCTCCCGGACGCAGGTTCGTATCCTCGTCATGGCCCATACGGATTTGTTCACTATTATTGTGATATATCAGTAAGAAGACCAAGAGAAAGGATGTTGCATTACTCAGCTGGAGTGATCATGTCTGAGGGTGTTGTCAAGGTGTAATGTTTTAGATGTTTGAGCCTTCTGTATTTTACTCAGAAATGTGTTGTATTCAGAATTTTTGCTTTGCATTCAAATCAGATCTATACTGTATCCCATTTTATTTCTAAATCCAGATACGAATGCTCTGTTTTCACAGTGTAATGTTATTCAAATGGTTTTGGCTATAATATCAAAATGTGCAACTTATTGAACTCAAAATATCAAGGTTGTTTGTGCTTTTGTAGTGACAGCATATTGTCAAAATATTTATTAGACTGGTTATGAGTGAAAGGTATTAGAAAGTGGAGACTGTGAGACCCTTTCCTTAGTATTAGGCCTCTATCTCTCTCAGGAAACTATGAAGTTGGGCTCTGGTTGTCAGTCTGGAGTGGCCTCTCCAGGGCGCAAAGCCTGGGTAGGTTGATGTGGAGGAGAAGCTGTTACCCATGCAGCAGGTCAATATGGAGAAGTTGTTATCCATGCAGCAGGTTGATATGGAGGAGAAGCTGTTACCCATGCAGCAGGTCAATATGGAGAAGCTGTTACCCATGCAGCAGGTCGATATGGAGGAGAAGCTGTTACCCCATGCAGCAGGTCAATATGGAGAAGCTGTTACCCATGCAGCAGGTTGATATGGAGGAGAAGCTGTTACCCATACAGCAGGTCAATATGGAGAAGCTGTTACCCATACAGCAGGTTGATATGGAGGAGAAGCTGTTACCCATGCAGCAGGTCAGGGATACTGTCTGCAGTCATCCATCTAGTTACTAGCCAGACCCAACACATCTTTAACCATCTAATAATGATGAATAAGCAATGTACTCATCATTCATTGTGCCATCTAGTGTCCTTGCCAGAAAATTCTAGGAAAAATAGGCACTATATGTTTAATTATGTGATAAATCTTTCAAGAAATTAACAAATAATTAAATCCAGTCCATTACATTCAGTATTCATCTCAGACTTAAAGTCTTAAGCTTTTCTAAATATTTATATTAAACTTCCATTAGAATTCTTAAACTTCCATTAGAATTAAAGTATAATATTATAATTTTGTTTTCCACATAAACATAATAACATTCATCTCAAAGGATTATGCCTATAAAAGGCTTTAAATAGTTTTGAAATTAACTCGTAAGGCTGCTGCTATATCCGGTCCTTATTTTACAACATTGTTTCTTTACTGAGCGCTCAAAGGCTGAGGTAGAGATGTGTTAGAAGATGTTTAGTTGCTCTTCATGAGCTGTTGTTGACATTGGCACATCAACCCATCGTTCATCAAATATTATGTGACTTGATTTGTACTTGTTAGAGATGTGTGTCCAGTTTGCTCATTATTCTGAAAAAAATAGTTAAGTATAGACAATGTAGCCTAATGACAGTGATCACTAAGGATCACTGTTTAAATAGTGGGCATTTAGTTCCCATTATTTTCTATTTTTTTTTTAAGGCCTATTTTTTGTGGAGATGAAGAGGGTGGTGGTGGTGAGTATTTAGTTTGGAGTTGAAAGTCCTCTTAATTTACTGTTAGCAGAAGTGATATTAAATAATTTTTTATACAAATTTGTATTACCTAATGTATAGTAATCGCGAGTCTTTTAACTGAAAATAAAACGGTTTTGTGACTTGCATACAGAACCGATTCCGCGTAACCTCCTCCTCTCCACAGAGCCATTTTGGTTATTTTCACCACCAGGGCCACTAGAAGCCCACCGGTGCTCTGTGTTTTGTTGTGTTGCCAAATCTATGTTGCTC
This sequence comes from Procambarus clarkii, assembly GCF_040958095.1. Lineage (NCBI taxonomy): Eukaryota > Metazoa > Arthropoda > Malacostraca > Decapoda > Cambaridae > Procambarus > Procambarus clarkii. The sequence continues at coordinate 24,050,199 of NC_091184.1, read as the reverse complement.
TGCGGTGAAACCAAATGAATGATTAGATTCAACATGGCTATCATATCCATTTATATAATAGATGCTGCTGTGAATTTGTCACTGTTAGGTGCATACAAGTTGTGCTGTAATGTCTAATGGGTGTGAGCAGAGGTGTATCCTGCCTCATTTAAATTAATTTATGAGAAGGAGAGAGAGTTGTGAGTTCTTTCAGTATTAGATGCAAAATTGGAATGGAAATTGAATCACAAGAGTATTTCTGACGCACATAATATATATATTAGGAGCTTTAACCATTTTTAAATGTCATTTGTATCCTCATTTTTTTCTGTAATTGAAAAGCCTAAATTTGGCGTATCGAGATACATTTTTTCTAGATTGAATAAGACAGCTAATGCAACTACCATAATTTTGTTTTGTGATATATGGATAAAATGCAGTTTGTAAAATTCCCTTTATTATTTATGTAGTGAGGTTACATGTTTAGTCTTTACACATAATTTATATACAGCACCTCCAAAACTACATAATGTTTGTTCATGCTATGTTCACTGGATTTTAAAAACAGAATTTGATCAATTTCTGTGATATTAGGACTTTACTTTAATGTATAATTAAGAATTAAGTAATTAATTCTTGAATTAAGACATTGTGGTGGCTCAAAAGCTCATCACATATTACTAAGCAAATATTGTGAATTTGTAGAATGTGGAGAATTGCTTGAATTTTGAATGTAGGAAAGATATTGCATTTTTGAATCGTTTACATATATTGCATAACACATTTTTCCCTTAGAGGTTATTGTACTGCTGTAATGTGCTGAAGCCATATGTATTTCAGTAATTCTGTATTCTGTCAACTGTTAGGAAAATATCAGATTCCTATTTAAGATTAAGGAGCAGTGATATAAAATGGATATAAAAGTCCATTTATAGGGTTTCTTTACCTAGCAAAACTTACTTCTTTCATCATGAACTTTTTTGGTGATTACGATACTGGCAACATAAGAGCTTTTCATATGTAAATGATGATTATCCACACATCTTTACGCTGCAGTATATATATATGCGTGAATCAGCCTTACCACATTGTACTTTATATCACATCATCCATCCTTAAACCTTATTTGTATTAAAAATGGGAAACAGCACCAAAAAGCAGGTATTGCTGTCATCAGATGTTTAGACTTTGCTTAAAGGTGCCGTGACCTTCACATGGCCGACTGGATGAATACATCTCTTTACCTCTTGATATCCTTGCAGTTATATATCTGTTATATGTCATTAAGCGCACCTCTGCTTTACCAGGCACAAAAAATATAAAATATTTGGTTATAAAAAGTGTTCACAACTCGTTCTTAAGCAGCCACTCACATAGACACACCATATGGAAGCTGTAACGGCCAAAACTGTCTCGAGTTTTTTCTAAGCCAGCACACCAAAGAACCAACAAGAATGAGAGGAGAAGATGAACCAGCAATGCTTAATTTGATATTTACCCTAAATGAATGGGATATAAGGGAAGTTAAGATGGAAGCGCCCTTGGGAATGAGTGACCACAGTGTATTGAACTTTGAGTACCTGGTAGAGCTAGGACTTATCTCCCCCCAAAAAGAACTAGGAATCAAAAGGCTGGCATACCGAAAGGGGAATTATGAACAGATGAGAAGTTTCCTAAGTGAAATACCTTGGGACACAGACCTCAGAGACAAGTCTGTACAGGGTATGATGGACTATGTTACCCAAAAGTGTCAGGAGGCAGTAAACAGGTTCATCCCGGCCCAAAGGGAAAAATCCGAGAAGCAACAGAAGAATCCATGGTATAATAGGGCATGTATGGAAGCGAAGAAACTGAACAAAAAGGCGTGGAGGAACTTCCGGAATAACAGAACACCAGAAAGCAGAGAGAGATACCAGAGAACCAGGAATGAGTACGTCAGGGTGAGAAGAGAAGCAGAGAAAAATTTTGAAAATGATATAGCAAACAAAGCCAAGACCGAACCAAAGCTACTCCACAGTCACATCAGAAGGAAAACAACAGTGAAATAACAGGTATTGAAACTTAGAACAGGCGAGGACAGGTATACAGAGAATGACAGAGAGCTAGGTGTGTGAGGAACTCAACAAGAGGTTCCAGGAGGTCTTCACAATAGAACAGGGTGAGGTCACTGTGCTAGGAGAAAGGGAGGTAAACCAGGCGGCCTTGGAGGAGTTCGAAATTACGAGAGAGGAGGTCAAGAGACACCTGCTGGATCTGGATGTTAGAAAGGCTGTTGGTCCAGATGGGATCTCACCATGGGTACTGAAAGAGTGTGCAGAGGCACTTTGCTTGCCACTCTCCATAGTGTATAGTAAGTCACTAGAGACGGGAGACCTACCAGAAATATGGAAGACGGCGAATGTGGTCCCAATATACAAAAAGGGCGACAGACAAGAGGCACTGAACTACAGGCCAGTGTCCTTGACTTGTATACCATACAAGGTGATGGAGAAGATCGTGAGAAAAAACCTGGTAACACATCTGGAGAGAAGGGACTTCGTAACAAATCGCCAACATGGATTCAGGGAGGGTAAATCTTGCCTTACAGGCTTGATAGAATTCTACGATCAGGTGACACAGATTAAGCAAGAAAGAGAGGGCTGGGCGGACTGCATTTTCTTGGATTGTCGGAAAGCCTTTGACACAGTACCGCATAAGAGGCTGGTACATAAGCTGGAGAGACAGGCAGGTGTAGCTGGTAAGGTGCTCCAGTGGATAAGGGAGTATCTAAGCAATAGGAAGCAGAGAGTTACGGTGAGGGGTGAGACCTCCGATTGGCGTGAAGTCACCAGTGGAGTCCCACAGGGCTCTGTACTCGGTCCTATCTTGTTTCTGATATATGTAAATGATCTCCCGGAGGGTATCGATTCATTTCTCTCAATGTTTGCGGACGATGCTAAAATTATGAGAAGGATTAAAACAGAAGAGGACTGTTTGAGACTTCAAGAAGACCTAGACAAGCTGAAGGAATGGTCGAACAAATGGTTGTTAGAGTTTAACCCAACCAAATGTAATGTAATGAAGATAGGTGTAGGGAGCAGGAGGCCAGATACAAGGTATTATCTGGGAGAGGAAATTCTTCAGGAGTCAGAGAAGGAAAAAGACTTGGGGGTTGATATCACGCCAGACCTGCCTCCTGCAGCACATATCAAGCGGATAACATCAGCGGCATATGCCAGGCTGGCCAACATACGAACGGCATTCAGGAACTTGTGTAAAGAATCATTCAGAACTTTGTATACCACATATGTCAGGCCAATCCTGGAGTATGCAGCCCCAGCATGGAGTCCATATCTAGTCAAGGATAAGACTAAACTGGAAAAGGTTCAAAGGTTTGCCACCAGACTAGTACCCGAGCTGAGAGGTATGAGCTACGAGGAGAGACTACGGGAATTAAACCTCACTTCGCTGGAAGACAGAAGAGTTAGGGGGGACATGATCACCACATTCAAGATTCTGAAGGGGATTGATAGGGTAGATAAAGACAGTCTATTTAACACAAGGGGAACACGCACAAGGGGACACAGGTGGAAACTGAGTGCCCAAATGAGCCACAGAGATATTAGAAAGGACTTTTTTAGTGTCAGAGTGGTTGACAAATGGAATGCATTAGGAAGTGATGTGGTGGAGGCTGACTCCATACACAGTTTCAAGTGTAGATATGACAGAGCCCGATAGGCTCAGGAATCTGTACACCTGTTGATTGACGGTTGAGAGGCGGGACCAAAGAGCCAGAGCTCAACCCCCGCAAACACAACTAGGTGAGTACAACTAGGTGAGTACACACAAGAGAAACACATTAATAACAATGTGGGAGATGCATATGCGTCGCTTTCCAACTTTAGACTTGCTTTTAATTACATTGATGGTGAAATACTAAAGAATTCATGTATTTCACCATGAGTTTAAATGGTGAGTTCATGACTTCTTGTGAGGCCAAAATTAAAATATGTAGCAGTTGTATGGTGCTCATACCTCAAGAAGCACATCAATAAACTGGAAAAGGAACTAAGAATGCTACAAAATGGCTTCCAGAACTGAAAAACAAGAGCTACAAAGAGAGGATAGCTGCGTTAAATATGCCAAAGTGGGAAATTAGAAGAAAAAGTGGTTATATGATCACCACTTACAAAATAATAACAGGAATTGACAAAACTGACAAAGAGGAATTCCTGAAACCAGCAACTTAAATAATAAGAGGACACAGATGCAAGCTAAGGAAACAAAGGTACTAAAAAAATATATATTAGAAAGTCTTCTATTGCAAACAGAGTGGTAGACGGTTGGAACAAGTTAGATGAGAGAGTAGTGGAGGCCAAAACTGTTAGTAATTTCAAAAAGCGTTATACGACAAAGAGTACTGGGAAGACGGGACACCACGAGCGTAGCTCTCATCCGGTAACTACACTTAGGTAATTACACAAACATTATTTTGCCTTTAATCATTCTTCCATTTGCTATACATGACGGACTTCTTGCCACCAACTCGTATACTTTTCACCGAGTTTTCAAAGTCTCATCCACTACGGGAAATAGTGCCTTGTTAGTTTTAAGTTTTAGCGTCACTACTGCTTCACCTTACTCTATGTAAGCTTGTCTTCTTTATAAGGGGGATAGCTGAACACTTTCTTGTAAATAAAGTATTATTATATTTTATAGTAAAAGTTGTATTATTTGTGTGATCCTTGATGTAATGTTTATATTTACAAATATTCATATGATTCCAATTTTTGTTTATAACAGAAATGTTATAAATGCTGAAATTAATTATAAATGAGCATCATTATTACATATGGCTAAATCCCTTATAAATAAATAAAATAAAATGTTTATTCAGGTAAGGTGCATACATACAAAAGATTTTACATAAATTGATCGATTTATAGATGGAGCTAGTACATACAATGCCTAAAGCCACTATTACGCAAAGCGTTTCGGGCAGGAAAAACATTAATTACTAAAAACTTAATATTAATTGAGTATAAAGAATAAAATGTGTTGAGAACATATAAAAATAAAGATAAAAAAGGGGGAAACATGGCTGAAAAAGCAGCACAAATACAATTAGGTCGACAAACAGCGTTGTTTAAGAAAACAGACATGGGTTGACAATAGAGGGGTAAGGTAGGTTAGAGGGAATTTATTAGGTAGTGCTTCGTTTTTATCTTAAACTGGTTGAGAGAGGTACAGTCCTAACATGATTGAGAAGGTCATTCCACATTCTGGGTCCTTTGATTTGTAGAGCATTTCTAGTTTGATTAAGTCGTACTCTAGGAATATCAAAACTGAATTTATTTCTGGTGTGGTGCTCATGGGCTCTGTTACAACCTTTAATGAAGCTTTTGAGGTCAGGCTTGGCATTACAGGTCAGCGTTTTATATATGTATAATACACATGAGAGAATGTGCAGTGACTTAATATCTAACATATTCAGAGATTTGAGTAGGGGTACCGAGTGGTACCCCTCTTCTGGTCTTTTAATGAAAGACCAGAACAGTTAAAGACTATTGGCGGAAGACAAAATTATTTAGGATAAAAATCTCACACTTGTGTATATGGGAAGTTTATGTAAGGAATTTACACCAAGTCTTTCGCACTCTCCTGAGTGCTTTGTCAAAGTCTGAGTGTGTGGTGATGGCCAGACTTTCATCTTAATGTCTAATGAGGCTGTTATCCTGGGTCCAGTCCTCTTATCCTTCTTGACTGCCTGACAGAGACTACGGGATTTAAACCTCACATCGCTGGAAGACACAAGAGTTAGAGGGGACATGATTACCACATACAACATTCTCAAGGGAATTGATATGGTAGATAAAGACAGGCTATTTAACTCAAGCTGCACATGCACCAGAGGACACAGGTGGAAATAGAATGCCCAAATGAGCCATGGAGACATTAGAATTTTTTGTCAAGTCAAGCCTGGCTTCGGGCAGGGCTTAGAGAGTAGAAGAACTCACAGAACCCCATCAAGCAGGGAGTCAAGAGCTGCTTGGTCTAGGACCAATGAAGCAGGGGCTACAGAGCCCGGGTTTCCATTACTGTCCATCTCGGGGGCCTGGTCTCCCACCCCACGTCTTTGAAGTTGAAAAGAGGATCAGATATAACCATGTACATGAACAGGTAAACATTTCATCAACGAACAAGCGCCCATACCCACCATGGAGCCACAATTAGAGGACACCCGACAAGACGGGCCACTATGGGTGCATCGTGGATATACGCTCTACAATCGCCACCTTTAGAACCATCAGTCCGTCAAGATTGGGCTCAGCAACAAAGGAAATGATTGACAATAAAAGTGTCCCCTCGCTCGACAATGCCGAGTACCACATTTTTACGGGTGAGAGAGTGTGCCTCCCCAAACACCAGGTGTCTAAACAGAAGAAGACATGTGATAGAATAATTAAGAATAGCAAAAAGTCGCTGGGAAATACCAATTAAAAATGAGAATTGGGAAGAAAAAATGAAACTTAATAAAAGCATTCAGCACAATTAGTGAAGGTGGCAGCAGGAGCAAAACGCTCCTGCTGCCTGCTGCCAAAAGGACAGAGGACACTGTCCCATGGAGCATCGCACTTTAGCATCCGCCAACCAAGCCCCCTCACGATGGCAACAGGCTGGAAAGGGAGGGGAAGATGAGAGAGGAAGAATACTGCCCGGTGGAACACCAGTGTTTATGGGTAGAGTGGGAGAATTAGAATCATTCACAGAGACATACTGAAGCCTGTCACTGAGGTAACAACCTTCATTTACTCCAGTCCTGACCCTCTTGCTCTAAATGCCACAGTAAATACTGAGCTAAATAAAGTCCATCTTTGGCTAACTGCCAACAAACTCACCCTTAACATTGACAAAACCTTCTATATTCTGTTTGGCAATAAATCCTCTAGTCTTATAAATCTCAAAATAAACAATACCCAAATTTGTAACAAATTAGATGGCAAATTCCTTGGCATTCTCATTGACCACAAGCTGAATTTCCAGGGACACATTCTAAATATATCAAAAAAAGTTTCAAAAACTGTGGGCATTCTTTCTAAGATCAGATATTATGTACCACGCCCTGCCCTGGTGACTCTCTATTACTCCCTTATCTATCCTTATCTCAACTATGGTATTTGTGCTTGGGGTTCTACTACCCAAAATCACTTACGTCCTCTAATTACCCAACACAAAGCCGCTATTAGAACAATATCCAACTCTGGCCCCAGACATCACTCGGTACCCCTACTCAAATCTCTTAATATGTTAGATATTAAGTCACTGCACATTCTCTCATGTGTATTATACATATATAAAACGCTAAACTATAATGCCAATCCTGATCTTAAAAGCTTCATAGAAGGTTGTAACAGAACCCATGAGCACCACACCAGAAATAAATACAGTTTTGATATTCCTAGAGTACGTCTTAATCAAACTAGAAATGCTCTGCAAATCAAGGGGCCCAGAATGTGGAATGACCTTCCCAACCATGTTAAAGACTGTACCTCTCTCAACCAGTTTAAGATAAAAACTAAACACTACCTAATAAATTCCCTGTAATCTACCTCACTCCTCTATTGTCAACCCATGTCTGTTATTTTCTTTTTTTTTTTTTTTTTTTTAATCAACACTGTTTGTCAACCTATTGTATTTGTGCTGCTTTTTCAGTCATGTTCCCCCTTTTTTTTATCTTTATTTGTATTTGTTCTCAACACCTTTTATTCTTTATGCTCAATTAGTATTAAGTTCTAGATATTAATGTTTTTCTTGCCCGAAACGCATTGCGTAATAGTGGCTTTAGGCATTGTATGTACTAGCTCTATCTATATATCAATCCATTAATGTAACATCACTTGTATGTATATACCTTACCTGAATAAACATCTGAATCTGAATCTGAATCTGTAAGATTGTAGGTATTGGAGGGAGTGATCTCTTACTCCACAATGTTGTAATTTAGGAAGGTTAATGTGTTAACAGTGTCAAAAAGTCGTATGTATGTCAACAGATAAATGACCAGGGTACTCATTTTTTCAAGAGCTGCATATATCAAGTTTTTTTTTTTTTTTTTTTTTTTTTTTTTTTTTTTTGAGATATATACAAGAGTTGTTACATTCTTGTACAGCCACTAGTACGCTTAGCGTTTCGGGCAAGTCCTTAATCCTATGGTCCCTGGAATACGATCCCCTGCCGCGAAGAATCGTTTTTTCATCCAAGTACACATTTTACTGTTGCGTTAAACATTGGCTACAGTTAAGGAATTGCCCCCAGTAAATCCTCCCCGGCCAGGATACGAACCCATGACATAGCGCTCGCGGAACGCCAGGCGAGTGTCTTACCACTACACCACGGAGACTGCAAATCATACTAATCAGTGCATGAGTGGTCCTTTTTGGGGGCCTGAAGCCATTATGGCAAAAACTAAGTATATTTTGTTTTGCTAAACAGGAGTAAGGCTGCTTGTAGATTAATTCTTTAAAATATTTTAGACAAAATAAGCAGAATTGATATTGGTCTATAATTAATAATAATAATAATATTAATAATAATTTATTTAGGAAAAGTACATACATAGTTGCAGGGTTACTTTACAAACATTCTGTTTGATATAAAAGATAGAGGTAGTACATACAATACCTAAAGCCACTAGTACGCATAGCGCTTCGGGCAAGGTGAGGTGGGGAAAAAACCACTTAGACTAAAACTTAATAGCAATTGAGCTTAAAGTATAAATTGAGTTGAAAGAAAAAAATAATAAAAGATAAAAAAGGGGGGGGAACATGGTAGAAAATAGCCAATATACAAGTTGGTCAACAACCAGCATTTTTTTTTAAATAGTAAGACATGTTTTGACATTTAGAAGTATGATAGGTTATATGGAGTTAATTAGGTAGTACTTAGTTTTCATCTTAAACTGGTTGAGAGAGGTACAATTCTTTGACACGATTGGGAAGGTCATTTCACATTCTGGGTCCCTTGATTTGTAGAGCATTTCTAGTTTGATTAAGTCGCACTCTTGGAATATCAAATAGGTATTTGTTTCTAGTGTGGTGCCCATGAATCCGGTTACGACCTTCTAGGAAGCGTTGAAGGTCAGGATTGACATTACAATTCAGTTTTAAATATATAGAGTACACAAGAGAGGATGTGCAGTGACGTAATATCTAACATATTCAGATATTTGAGTAAGGGTACCGAGTTAGATATTGTTCTAATAGCAGCTTTGTGTTGGGTAATTAGAGGACATAAATGATTTTGTGTAGTAGAACCCCAAGCACAAATACCATAGTTGAGATAAGGATAGATGAGAGAGTTGTTGAGATAAGGATAGATGCGTCACCAGGGCAGGGCGAGGAACATAATATCTGATCTTAGAAAGAGGGACAACAATTTTAAAAACTTTTTTTGCTATTGTAGCGAGTAGATTATCCCAATAATATACTCGCTCCAAATGCATTGTTAATATTCCTGTCAACCTTTGGAGATGAATGAGGTGAGGCGTTGCCCGGGCAACACGGTGAGGTGTTGCCCGAGCATATAAGCAGCAGAATAGCAAACATTAACGAGTCTACTTTCAAGTGTGGTCTAGAGCAGACACTTGCGAGATACTGTACTGACGCTCAGTGCACTCAACTCACACCAAAGTATCACCTGTGTACTTCTGTATATTCGACCAAATATATATATAGTATCTTAGTGTCTGTGTTTATTTGTCACCATACTTTACGTAACAATAGAACCGTTACATTATATTTAGAATGTGTCCCTGGAAATTCAGCTTGTTATCGATGTTATGTTACCTTGTTCACCAAGGAATTTACAATCAACTTTACTACTGATTTGTATATTGCTTATTCTTCAATTAATTTCATTTGAGGAGTTATTACCAAACAAAATATAGAAAGTTTTGTCAATGTTATGGGTGAGTGTGTTAGCAGTTAGCCAAAGATGGACTATATTTAGTTCAGTATTCACAGTGACATTTAGAGCAAGAGGGTCAGGACTGGAGAAAGGGAAAGTTGTGTCATCAGCAAATAAGATTGGTCTGAGGTGTTGAGAGGCATTTGGAAGGTCATCAATTGTTGTTTTTGTTGGAATTGTTGACTTCAGTGAAATTGCCACTTTTATGGACTAAGGTTACTCTTAAATTGCTTGTTTTTTAGAATATCAGGAAAAGTTAGGAGTTCAAATGATTTGTTGTAAAGCAATGCAATGGCTAGAGCTAAAAATCTAGCCATTTTTTGTATATTAGGGTTGGTATCTCAATATATGATATCTGTGCAAGGTATCTGTGCATTCATCCACTGCAAATTACCTCAAGCCCATCATCACCCAAGAAAAATCTTCAATCAGAACTATAAAACTGTCTTCAAACAACACACAGCTTTTGTTTAAATCCCAAAACATGCTAAATATACACTCGCTCTACACATTCTCTTGTGCTATTTACATGTACAAAACCTTGTTCCTAAATGTTAATCCTGATCTGAAACTCTTCATTGATGGATGTAATAGAACCCACGAGCACCACAACATAAATAAATATTTTGTTGATTTAAATTGACAGTCATGCTAATATAATTGCCAGTCAGGCTTATGTAATTCACAATCATCTTAATATAATTGCCAGTTTGGATAATATAATTGGCAGAGGGTTATGCCAGTCAGGCCAATATAATTACCAATAAGGCTAATATAATTGCCAATCAGGCAAATATATAACTTCGAATTGGGCTTTTTCACCCACAGGGTTATTGACTGATGGAACTGCCTACCTGTCGAAGCCTTAAACTGCCAAAACTGTGCTGAATTTCAAAATATAATTGGAACAGATCATCAAGGCAAATTGGGGAGGGGTGAGACGTTCAACAAGCCACCGGCTTCCTGTTCTCATCGAGGCCACTAGGGTTAGTGGCCCCTCAGGTAAATCGGGTAAAGTCTTATTCCCAGACAATTACAGCATAACTGATAAAATAGGGTACAGTAATATAAATTTCTGGTTAATTTTGAGTGATATAAATTTCTATAGTAATATAAATTTAAATTTCATATTCACTTCACTGACAGTTATAAATGCCAGTCTGCCTTCAATAAACTCTTTGGTGAAATATTTATAATCAAGAGAGGAACTCATAAATAAGTCTAAGCAAAAAATAAAAAATGGACACCAGTTTGCATATGAATCTGATGAGAAAATTCCTTGATTAGTATACATTTCCCTTCCAATGAAATTGTCTCATCTTAAGTATATCTCAGACTGTGTTCTTCACCAACTCCAATGCTAAATAATATTACAACAAAAATGTCCATAACTTAGCTACAGAGTATATTAAATTTTAAATAAATTTCCACAGAGAGCAAAAACAAAGCACATTATTATTTACATAAATATGAAGAAAAACATTTAAAGCTTTGTTTTATCTTTGCTAAATTAAAGAGATTTTTCTATACTTATAAGCAATTTTGAGTTTTCCTACAGTGACAGCTTCTCTAGTTCTTGCTTGGTCATCTAACTTTCATAAAAGAACAATATAATAAAATATCTTTAGATCTTTACCATTCATTGTTTAGTGTATTTCTCAAACAAAATATAATTACCTCTGAAGAACATTCAACTGAACAAATCCACAAGGGCCATGACAAGGATTCGAACCTACGTCCAAAATCATCCCAGACGCTGCCTTAATTGACTGAGCTACGACATGATCCAACTGACAGTATGACACCACACTGTTAAAGTTAATATACCATTATGTGCCTCATTATCCTTTAACATTCTCTTAATTATCTTCCACACTCAAAGTATTTAGCCTGTTATTTGCATGTGTCATCTTGTGCCTCTTTATATGTCCACGGTGACGGAATGTCTTCCCACACTCTGGACATTCGTGAGGTTTGTCATCTAAATGCACCATCATGTGAGTCTTCATATTTCCAACACGATTGAATCTCTTCCCACACTCTGGACACTCATGTGGTTTGTCACTTGAATGCACCACCATCATGTGAGTCTTCATATTTCCAACACGATTGAATCTCTTCCCACACTCTGGACACTCATGAGGTTTATCACCTGAATGCACTAACATGTGCTTTACTATAATTCCACGTTCTTTAAATTTTTTGCCACACTCGGCACATTGAAAAGGTCTCTCATCCGTATGCACCATCATGTGAGTCTTCATATTTCCAACACGATTGAATCTCTTCCCACACTCTGGACACTCGTGAGGTTTCTCACCTGAATGTACTAACATGTGACACATCATATGTCCACACTGACTGAATCTCTTCCCACACTCTGAACACTCATGAGGTTTCTCACCTGAATGCACTGTCATGTGACGCTTCATATTTCCATGACTGGTGAATACCTTCCGACACTGTGGACACTGGTGAGTCTTCATCTTCTTTATGACAGGTGCAGTTTGTGTGAAGGTTTTCTCCCCCGGATGTTGGGAGAAGCGTCAAGGCTTGAGTGTTGTTTCTTAGAGTTAGACTTGATGTGAGCACTTGGCGGTCAATGGTGGTGCTTCTTCTTTATGATAGGCGCAGTTTGTGTCAAGGTTTTCCCTTAATGCTCGTGCTGGACATCACTGGCTGGGGTCCATACAATTACCCAAATCGCCCAAATCAGGCCAAAACTACCCAAATCGTATTAGCATTACGTAAGTAATGAAGAAATATGGTATATTTACTTACTATAATGTTGGTGCTACACGTAGAACATGATCAAACCTATTTTTACTCTGAAATAATCTAATTTCATAACGAAATGAGACGTAAATATGAGAGAGGTGACGCCATAGGAAGTCGACGGTCCAAGCGACAATTGTGTGGAGCGACTTATCCAAGATATATGGTCGCCTGGAGAGTGTTTGCTGCCATAACAGCCTCCTGTACACAGTGATCCAGTCGTCGTATTTCATGGCTCATATTGTCGCAAATTTAATTGGTAATATTAACAAGTAGAATGTGTATTTATAATAATATTTTTCATAAACAGCCACAAAATATTTAATATTTATTAAAAAAAAGTGTCTGGAAGTTAAATCAATTCCACATGACAATAAATTTGTTATATAGATACTAGCGTTATTCGTTGGTATGCGTTCGCTATTTAAACTACTCCAGTCCTTTTCGTTCATAGAACACCGAACCCTACACGCTCTCTGATATATTGCTTAATTAACAAATATTCACAAATAAAGATTATATTTATATATGTTATCAGAAAGGCAGATATAAAATAGTTTGTGTTAATGCATCACAGAGATTATACCTTATTAGAGAGGAAAAATATTCATATTTTAAACAAGGCTTCTTGGCCGACGCTCTCCCTTTCGATGGGAACTATGACCTTTTGAAAATCAATGTTAATTGAATCTATATATTGTAAAAAACGAAGTTTTTTATGTCATCAGAAAGACATATAAGCTGCATGTTAATACTTTGGTATAAATATAACTGAAGTGAAAGTGAAGATATATGCCTTTTTATAGTTACTTGATGGCTCGCTCAGGGAGTGTGAAGGCCTGCACACAAGCCAATCAATTTTATAATTAATGTACATATATGCAAAGTAACGTCAAAGGTTTTTATTTCAGAATAAAGACAGATGTAGACGATAATGTAAATACATTTCAAGGAAAAAATATCTTAAATGAAAGCAAAGATATGGTCAAATAAATAGGCAATACCAACCATCGCTAGTGTCCGGACACATGAATATTCGCATTAGGTAGGTGAAAGGAAATGTACCCAACCATTTCCATTTACGCGACCAGTTTCCGTTCTTATGTTCTTACTTACATTTATTGAAATTTATCATCATCATCATTTACAGAAATAAATTAACATAAAAATGTAGTAATTTTAATACACAAAACAGAAGTAGATATGTATGTAAATTATGACGCAGGATAGGATCACTATTGCAGAACTATTCGCATACTTTGCGTCATTATATACAGTACTGGAATTTAAAAAAAATCGCGGAATTCAGAGATAACACCATCATTGGTGTCCAAGAAAAGTGTAAGTACTTCATTTATAATGATGTGCTGCCCGAAATCTTAGCGAAGTATCTAAAATTTGCTTACTGTAAGTAATTCATGCAAATGATTGTAAAGCCGTCGCCCAGTTGGGTGGGTGTGGAGCACATGACTGTTAAACTGCCGCCCAGTTGGTTGGGTGTGGAGCACATGACTGTAAAGCTGCCGCCCAGTTGGATGGGTGTGGAGCACATGACTGTAAAGCTGCCGCCCAGTTGGGTGGGTGTGGAGCACATGACTGTTAAGCTGCCGCCCAGTTGGGTGGGTGTGGAGCACATGACTGTAAAGCTGCCGCCCATTTGGGTGGGTGTGGAGCACATGACTGTTAAGCTGCCGCCCAGTTGGGTGGGTGTGGAGCACATGACTGTTAAGCTGCCGCCCAGTTGGGTGGGTGTTGAGCACATGACTGTTAAGCTGCCGCCCAGTTGGGTGGGTGTGGAGCACATGACTGTTAAGCTGCCGCCCAGTTGGGTGGGTGTGGAGCACATGACTGTAAAGCTGCCGCCCAGTTGGGTGGGTGTGGAGCACATGACTGTTAAGCTGCCGCCCAGTTGAGTGGGTGTGGAACACATGACTGTTAAGCTGCCGCCCAGTTGGGTGGGTGTGGAGCACATGACTGTAAAGCTGCCGCCCAGTTGGATGGGTGTGGAGCACATGACTGTTAAGCTGCCGCCCAGTTGGATGGGTGTGGAGCACATGACTGTTAAGCTGCCGCCCAGTTGGGTGGGTGTGGAGCACATGACTGTTAAGCTGCCGCCCAGTTGGGTGGGTGTAGAGCACATGACTGTAAAGCTGCCGCCCAGTTGGGTGGGTGTAGAGCAAGACTAGTAATTGGACGACTCACCATAGATGTAAAGTGTCTAGTATAGTGACTTGTGAGCCTCTTGTTGAATCACTTGTGATACAAAGATTATTGATGTGTGTATTTGTGTGAGTGATTGAATATGTATGTGAATGTATATGTATGTATATGTATATATGCAATTGACGATCACGAAACAATAATCATTTGTATGCGGAAAATTCCATATTTCATTTCTCTGGATTTACCGCATATGTATATATATGTACATGTATGTATGATTATGTGTACATGTATATATAACATTAATAAGAGGAAATGAAGATGAAGAAATGATAAAAAGAATGGCAATAGTGGATAGTAGTAACACACTTAAGAATTATTCAGTAATAAATACAAACTCGTCCTTCACCTATGATAAAGGAAAGTCAACTTGGAAGGATTCAATTTACATGAGATTAAGATTAGGATACAAATATATCTGGCAATACGGAGTTGATGTCAGTGAAAAAGATAAGGAGTGTAAATTATGTAGTATGCCGCACGCCCACACCTTAGAACATTATGTATTAGAGTGTCAACTTATTGATAACTATAGATATAAGGAAATAAGTAATGTACCAC